>NC_045779.1:33156937-33262524 GCF_008692025.1 Phocoena sinus
TGCCGTGAGCGGCTGGGCCCGTGAGCCGTGGCCGCTGGGCCTGCGCGTCCGGGGCCTGTGCTCCGCGGCGGGAGGGGCCGCAGCAGTGAGAGGCCCACGTAACGCAAAAAAAAAAAAAAAAAAAAAAAAAAAAAAAAAATTTGAAACAGCGCAGAAATCTGGCAATTAAGAGGCCATTGATAACTTTCAAAATAGCACTTTTTCTACCCATTCTCAGTGGAGGCAAAGCCTTATTAATCCTACTATTTCTTTTTCTGTTTTTCAAAATCTCAGGATAAGTCTATTTCAATTGTAGCTAATGGCAGTAATGCAGCACCAGAAAATGCCTTTTGTAAGGAGAGGGCAACTTTGAATCCTAAATCGGTACTCAAGTCTTCAATTACTGATAACACTGACCACCCACCAGACTAAATGTTGTTTTTTACGTGATTGGAAAGCAACAGATTGATTTCAATTCTGTCTTGTGAAATCTACAAAAAAGGACCTACAGTTCATTTAGCATCTAATAGGGTACATCCTTCTATTTGGTATTACTCCTCCTTAACACGGGGCAAGTAATTTTTCCTTTCTCTGGGAAACGTTTTGAAAAAAGGAAATAGAGTCATAAATCAGTTTTGGTTAGGAAATCAACTATGTCTACCTAGGGCTTTGAATTTAGAAACTTTCCTCAGAAATTGTTTAAATCTAAGGAAGTCCAAATTCAGAAATACCTTAAATTTAATTATCTTAGTTGCACTAAAATAACAAATTATATTTTCTATCTTGTGTTCTTTCTTCCCCAGAAGGTTTCTCCAACCCTAATCCATAACTTAGTGCATCCATCTCACCTATAAAACCACTGGCAGGTATGATGCCAGCTTTGGCGGCTCCAGTCCCTTAATCCTGCCCCATTTCTTGCCAAAGACTTCAGTTTCTTCAGAAACCAACTAACAGACATTTCCATTTCTAACCATCATTAGCATATTTTCATGTACTAATACTCAACATAAAAACACCTTTTAAAATTACAGAAATTTTTACTGTACTTAAGATCAATTGCACTAACCTGTATTTCATAAACCTTGGGCTACTTTCTTAAAAATGAATTATTATTTTAATATGTTCTTCACTTATTATTCAGAATAATTATTCATATAATTAAATATTTTACAATTAGGTAAGAAAGGTGGAAAATAGTCTTGCTATTCTTGTTCTTTGTTCTCTCTTCTAGTTGGTGTGCCTGAGTCAAAATTTTAGAATATTGAAAATTTAATATTTCAAACCCAAACCACATTTAAAGATAATAATAACAACCAGCCAAAAAAATTTCGGTCCAGAGGTTTGCATGGTCCGGGGAACAGTTCTCTCTGAGTGGGCCATTTGGATGGGATTTGCCCACCCCCCTCCACTCCTTCTGCCTCATATACTGAAGATAGAGACAAAGAAACCAACTCAAATCTTTCCAAAGTGTATTTATAAATAGAGAATTTGTAATCAGAAAACCAATAATGATATATAATAGAAGTAACATGATTTTTCAGAACCAGTATCTTGTCCTAAAAGCAATATTTAAAAAAGAAGGTAAGGGGCTTCGCTGGTGGCGCAGTGGTTGAGAATCTGCCTGCTAATGCAGGGGACACAGGTTCGAGTCCTGGTCTGGGAGGACCCCACATGCCGCGGAGCGACTAGTCCCGTGAGCCACAACTACTGAGCCTGCGCGTCTGGAGCCTGTGCTCCGCAACAAGAGAGGCCGCCATAGTGAGAGGCCCGCGCACTGCGAAGAAGAGTGGCCCCCACTTGCACAACTAGAGAAAGCCCTCGCATAGAAATGAAGACCCAACACAGCCTTAAATAAATAAATAAATAAATAAATAAATAAAAAGAAGGTAAGAAGGTTAGCTATAAACCCTGGCCCTCTTTTTCATTGATCTCCTATTTTAATTTGTTAAAATAAAATGCATGGCCTTTTGAGTCAAACTGTATCTTCAATTTCAGATTTAAAGATAACAAATCTCTTTTTAAAGGGAATATTGGCACACAGACACCACACAGTCTGGCTTATTGCAACTGTTCTCTGTTGGTGAAGTGGCACATTTGCTATCCCCACCATAGCAATCTCCACCATTACACAGAATATCATTCAATTGTACATCCCTAGGTGGGCAAAAAGAATGGGCACTTGAGCTCAGCGGCAAAGTGTTTGTGGGGAAATCCTAGGTCAGAACCCCTAAAAGGGGAGACTAACATGAGGATGCCCAAATAACCTGAGGTTTACCTTGGCCACCTCCCCTAGCTTTCTGACTGTCTGTGGGAAAAGCCTCTCTGGAAACTCTTTTGAGGTGATTGGGGGAATCCTAGGACAAACAAACTGCTTGCTTTTGCAGGAGGACTTGCCCCATACCCTACCCAGCTAGGTGTCTCACAACCTAGTGGGACTAAAAAAGCTTCAAGAAAAACGGGATAGACTGACATTTGCATTTCTACTTCCACCTATTCTTATGCACATGGAGCAAAATATGTAGGTATAGCCCTCTTTCTCACACCCCAACAGATTCGGCTGTCCTCCAAACCCATCTGGTAGCTGCACTGACTACAATGAAGGGAGTTATCGGAAACCATGTTGGTACTGGGCTTAAAGGATTTTTCATGCCATGCATTTCGGGGAAGGACACAGATAATAGTCCAAACGTGGTATAAGGCAATGCCCTTTCTGGGTCCTTGAAAAATCAGTCACGGAACAGAGGTGGTGGACAGGCGCTGACAAGAGCTGGCTTGTTAATGGGCACAGCATCCCCGGAGCGGGGTGGGGGGGAAATCAATGAAATGATTGACAAGAGAAGATGGTAAATGAAGGGAGAAGTGGGGACAAGCGCTGCTCAACCCAAGCTGAACTCCAGGAGGTAAGTTTCTCCTCTAATTTGAGATTCTTTCTAAAGGTTCAGTGTTGAACTGGGTGTTTTACGTTGAAATGTGCAGACCCATTCTGATAACTGGAAAGGGAGAAGACTGAGGAAGGCAAAAGGAGAGGGAAGGTTGCCGATTACTTCTCCAGGCTGCTGACAAGAACCTGCTGCTCGCAAACCAGAAATTCACCAAGAGAAGGTGGAAGGTAGCAACGTAAAAGTGCAACTCAAATTATTTTACATTCTGAATCCTCTTCAATATCTAAGCGAGTGTGGCATAGCAATGGTTGATTATCTTAAGATTACAGAGGCTGACCGCCTTCTTTGTTTGCCCAGTAACACCGCTCCTCCAGTAATCTCAAGCACTTGGCTGATTAACATTTCAATTCCAGTTGTTGCTCCTTTTCCCATTGCAGAAGGCGGCAGGGATATTCCCCGTCTTCCCTCTGTATTACAAACCCCATTACTAACCAAGCAGAAAGCACCGCGCAGTGTGGCCGACGCTAATAATAGCCGGGCTGCTTACCTTCTCCGGAGGGATCGAATCAGCTCTTGTCCCCGGCGCCGGCTGCCCCGGGGCCGCAGTGCCGCCGCGCCGGGTCTGTGCGTGGTCAGCTCGGCCGGCCGCCACCACACCTGCAAGCTGCAGCAGCTGCTTCCGCCGCCGAGCTCCGGCCGCAAGAAGTCATCCCCCGCGCCGGGCCGGATCGCCACATTCCGCGCCAGCCGCGGGGGGAGAGGGACCTCTACCGGCTGCGGGGACCGGCTCCTGGAAACTGCGCTCAACGATCGCTACCCTTCCCGGTTTTAGGGTTATTTTCTAGGAATGCTTTTACAGAAGAAGCGTCGCCGGCTGGTGGACCGACAGAGAAGAGCCAGAGTGACTTTCTCTGCAGAGCTCCTTTCCTCTGAGCGCTCCCCTGTCACTCCCGCGGCATGGACAGCTCCATTCCGCTGTTTGGGTTTTCCACCCTCTTCATCTTCCTTACCTGTGCTGTTCATTTCGCTGAATTTGAGAGTGGGATTAGCTTTTAAGATATCATTCAAACACTCCGAAAATATTTTAAATTGGCGACTAGTTTTTCTAAGCCCCTTGTAGCAAGCTCCACTTTCCCCCAACACACGCGCACACACACACACACACACAGTTACTCGCACGTACACACCCAGCCAAACCACTCACAATGATGAAAGCTGGGCCCTCTCGCCCTCTTGCCTACGTAATGGAACAGGAAACTCCCAAAGGAGTGGGGAAGTAGGACCGGCTAGCGAAAGCACTCGAGGAAAGAGAGAGGGGTCGCCCCAAGATTTCGTTGCTGTTTAGTGGTGTCCTTAGTGGACAGCTCTAACCCTAACCCAACTCTCACCTCTAATCTCCTGGCCCCGCCCCAGGTGGAATGGCTGATCTGATGACAGCTGTAACATTTGGAAACCAAGAAGCTGAAGCCACATTAACAGATGGCTGCATCTCTTTCTTTCCCGAAGGATATATCAGAATTGGCTTTAAGAATAATATTAGCGTATACGTATATAATAAGCCCTTTCCTTCTCTCTTTAAATTGGCACCAGCTATTAACAGGTTTCTCTCTCTCTCTCTCATCTTCCTCCCTTGCTCCTTCCCTCCCTCCCTCTCCTAAGCTGACCAGATCATCAGTTTCCGGACTTAAGGGGGAAAAACGGCCAAGGATGTGCTCTCTTTACAGCTGAACCAGGGTTTATTTTCCCAGTGTTGAGCCATTCCCAAGTAGAGAGGCTCTTTAACACTAAGGTTCTCTGTGAGTGAACTTCTCACATTCAGCTTGCTTTTGGAATTGCCCATGACTAGGTCCAGGCCAGTTTTATCCTTGGATTTGTCCAGCAACCTAAACAGTATAATTGCACAAGGCCAAGGCAGTACTTTTAATCTAGGAAGAGTTCCCAACTCTCTGTTTAGCAGTTGCAAAATTAGGAGGTAGTGTAGCAAACAGTTGCAGTGTACTGAAAGTGAAAAGTAGAATGGTTGTATGGGTACAGAATGTTTTTAAGTGTATTGGTTGTTTACCCTTGTGATCCTCTTGCTGACTGACAGCTGCGGTTCCTTGTGGCAGCCCAGCATTAGAAGAAGAATATCATATTGCATGATAGCTGAGAAAAGATCAAAATTCAAAATTCAAATTCAGGTTTCTAATGAATGTGTATTGCTTTTGTACCACAGTAGTCAAAAAATTTTAAGTTGAATCATCGTTAAGTCTGGGGGTGTCTGTGTGTGTATATATATATATATATATATATATATATATATATACACATTCAAAATTCTAAGAATATAATATATAATGAAATATAATATATCCTACTATATATATTATGCTAAGAATATATATGTATGTGCATACATATGTATGTATTATATATATATTATATATATATATATATATTCTTAGAGTGTTCATCTAGCTTAGACCCTCACTCTGGATTTTCTGTTTTGTTGTAAATAAGCTATAGTTCCAGATGATTAGTTAATAACACAACACAGAACATTACTAATTTAAAAAATTAGTTCCTTTTTAATAAGTCACTGTTTTTTTTAACAAAAAATGTAAAAAAGAAAAATGAGTTTGAAGACTTCTTTGCTGTGGGCTGACTTTTGATATAGGCATGGAGATATGTTCTTGCCATCCATTTGTTTCATTACATGTTTTTAACAAATATCTTTCAAATTCAAAGCCACATAATCCAGAAGCATGGAATAATAGCAGAATGATTGCATTTGACTGAACTGCACAGAAAGTAATACGTTCACTGTTGGATGTTGAAAAGGCACCTAAAAAAGGTAGAGTATCCATTAGTCCAGAATAAATGTGGGATTTTTCCAAGGATATACCTAGCACAGAGGCAAGCACTTTAAAAGACATTTTCCTGCTTGTCTGCTCTAAAGAATTTGCATTATCTTCAGCATGATGTCAATTCAGGAAATATTTACACCTACAGAAGGGTAATGTAGGTATAGATAGATTCCTATAATTTTATTTTAATCACTTCATCTTTATCAGCTTCTGGAAATGGAAATTTTTGCCTGGATTACATTAAGTTGTATAACTGTAGAAACTAATGATAGATATGGTTTAAAATCCTTTTGAATAGACTGTCTTCTATATGGACAAAATCATACATGGATTTTGAAATTTGAAATGGAGATAATACTGTTAATTGAACTGGTGCCCCTCATCTCCAGATGAAGAAACCAAGGAACAGAAAGGTTAATACTTAGAGCTAGTTGATGGTGATGCTGGACTAGAATCTAGGAGGACTCTTAGGTAATTGTCAAGTAGTTTTTGTTTGTGTACACATTTTTTTCCTTCAGAGAAATAAAACCAACATGTTTTGTCTGCTGAATAAAAATAAGAGGGTCCCCATTTCAGAAACAAAATCCAATTTTGTATTACTCTAAATATAATATATGGGGTTTTTCCCCTTCTAAAATTTTCATCAAAGATGGAAAATACTAAGATATACTGTGTTTCTTGTTTATCAGTCTGTACCTTTATCTATTATAGAAGTGAGAAAAGTAACATAAATTCAATAATAAATTTGTAATTATTAACAACTTGTTGATGTCTTTTAATAAACTCCTGAATAAATATTGTATTATTTCAATTTTACAATATGATATTCACATGAGAAAAACAAGATTTAATACGCGTATGTATAAGTATACACACAAACATATATACATATATAATCACACACATATACATATATACATATATAGTACATGCATATATGCACATACATATATACATATACCTCACACATATACATACATATATTTTACTTGGGTACACACAAAAATACATATACACACGTAAAATATCTATTATTAGCTACCTAATGTTCGTAAAGTAGTTAGAGCTTTTAATATCTCTAAGGCTCTCAAAACAGTATCTGGTATACAGTAATCATTACAGATGTGCTTCCTTTTAGTTATGTTGATGTAGTGTATACAAAAGGATAAAAAAAGTGTCTACAATAGCTGCAGTAATTCAGAAAATATTACATCTGTACCAGTCAGTAACTAATAAGTAATGAATGAGTGGTATGGAAAATAAGTCTTGTGGAAGTTTAGAAGAAGGAAAAATTGCTTCCAGATGAAATTGTCAGGGAATACTTTACAAGAGAAGCAGGATTTGAGCTGCACTTTGAAAAATGGGCAGGATTTGGATAAACAGAGCAAGAAGGGTTGGGTTGAGGAGTGTTGTAACAGAAGTAAAGTGTAAAGGCAGAGTTTAATTTTCATTCTTCTCTGCCTCAGGGTTGATGAGAGGAGATAAATATATTTAAGCATGAAGCCAACGGGGAAGTCTCCTTTCTCTCTTTCCCTGACTTTTGAACTCTCTCCCAATATCACTATATTTTTCAAAACAAAGATCCCTGGGAAATTCTCCTTTCTATTATACTCCCTGGGACAATGATATGTTCATATCTGTTGCTTTTAAAATAACATATTCCCATTGTTATGATACAATTTTATATTTACAATGTTGAAATGAAAGCAAGTGTGTGTGTGTGTTTGTGTGTGTTCTTTATAACCTGGGTTTCTCTAGTGCATAAAGAAACAAGGAAGCTGTACTTCTTTTCTCTGTCAGAGTAGAGTGAAAGGTATCCTCCTTACTCAAGCAAAAGAGCAAAGTATAGCTGGGCATCAGAAGCTGCAGAGCATACCGTGTTTAATAAACTTCACGTATGAGTAATATTCCCTTGTCTATATGTGTCACATCCTCTTTATCCACTCATCTGTCGATGGACACTTAGGTTGCTTCCATGTCCTGGCTATTGTAATTAGAGGGGTGGGAGGGAGATGCAAGAGGGAGGAGATATGGGGATATATGTATATGTATAGCTGACTCACTTTGTTATAAAGTAGAAACTAACACACCATTGTAAAGCAATTATACTCCCATAAAGGTTTTAAAAAATAAAATAAAATAAACTTCATGGAATTCGGGCCACAAGAGAGTGGCTATCTCTCTCCTCGGAAAACAATACTCTATTCTCCATCTTCAAACAGCTCTGTTACCTATATCACCTTCACTGGCAGGGGACACACTCTTGTATATATTGACTAATGAAAGGTATGTCAAGTAAGGACCTCCAAATATATACTCCTCCATAGAAGTAATGAGAACACTGGCAAAAACTGTCAAAATCAATATTTTCAGAACCCTGAAAATTAACCAATGATTTTCAACAATCCAGGGAATGATTATCCAAGAAAAATGGTTGAATCTTGAAATGAAGAGCAAGCCTTGTAGGGCTTTAACCTGCTCTATCCCCCTGTCCTTAACTCTGTGGTAGTCCTGAAAATGGAACAGCCTTACAGCTACTATAGCTGGAAAGCCACCAATCTAGCAGCAACTTTTGAGGGAGCAGAATCAATTTGAAGTATCCCAAAAGCCCCCCACACATGGAATTATTACTATTTGACTTACCTGGCAGGTCTATGAAAAGCTCTATTCTCAGGTCTTGATATGATCTGACAGAGTCTTTACCTTGTATGAACAAGCCTATCTACAGGGAAAGTTTCAAGAAAAATTAATGACAATTGTTTAATGTCAATCTGTCTGAAGTAACATTACTGGTTGGGACTAATAAGAAGTTCACCAAACAACCTAAAAGGAAAAACTGGGGAATAAGATGTCAAAATGTTGCAGGAAGGGGAACCCCTTCCAGGGCCTGAGAGTGGGCTCTTGTCTAACACTCAGAAATGAATTGTCTGAGGAGACACATGTGCTGACAAAACAAGAGACTTTAGTATAGGAAAGGGGCACCGGGCAGAGAGCAGCAGGGTAGGGGAAACTAGGAGAACTGCTCTGCCATGTGGCTTGCAGTCTCAGGTTTTATGGTAGGAGGGTTACTTTCTGGGTTGCCTCTGGCCAATCATCTTGCTTGGCCCATAGTGTGACTCAGGGTCCTACCTGGTGGCACGTGCGTCTCTCGGCCAAGATGGATTCCAGCATGAAGTATTCTGGGAGGTTGGCTGTCTCCTCCCTCTTTTGACTTCTCCCGAATTCTCCCAGTTAATTTTCAGCACCATGTTCCTTATCTGGACTTCCTGCTGTGAGACAATTCAGGTAACTGGCCCTGGCCAAAGTGGGGGGTTTCAGTCGGTGATCTCCTAACAACCAGAGGCTTTGAAAAACTTCAACATATTTTGGGAAAATGAGAAGATCACTTTGTATGCATAGGCCTGTGCACACAAAGGCTGTGTACGTTCCTGGGAAAGGCCCCAGAAGGCCCTAAGCTCTCCTTTCATCTGACCTGGTAATTCTGCAAAAGCAGAAGTGAAGTCTAAGGTAGAGTTAAAAATGTCTGCCTAAGAGTTAAAGGTATGCCCCATACACATAGAGAGACCCCTGGCGAAATTTGGGATATTTAAAGATATTTAAAGAAATCTGTTCAATCATTAGCTGACCATCAAGCTAATTGAGTGGTGACTTCAGTGACCAAACAGGAAATTAATATATACATTATGGAATTAGTACAAGAAAGTCACTAAAAATCAAACAGCTATAACAACAAACTTTGAGTGGGAGTTCTGATTTCCAAAACTGATACATTAATACAACTCTAAAGGTTTCAATACAAATTATGAGACATGTAAAATAATGAGAAAGTATGGTGCTCACACAGGAAAAAAGTAGTCAACAAGAAGCTATAATATATATGTTTAAAAAAAAAAAAAAGAACTAAAGGGAAAGCATATATAAAGAATTAAAGGAAAGAATGAGAACAACATGTGACCAAATAGAGAACACCCACCTGCAGCCCTCTCTAGGCTTCCTGTTCGACCTAAGAGGGAGAAAATTGAGAAATACCACTGAAAGTCATAGGAAGGGATACAGACTCACCAAAAGACCAAGACCTTACCATACAGCCATAGAAAACTTCCTCTCCCACACACCTTACCACCACATCATTTAAACTCCTGTATAATAACAGGAAATACAAGTGAAAGAACTGCATGTCTCAGACCTCATTTAAGAAGTATCTAAGGAAACCTGAAGATTACAGGAGTGACAAAAACAAGGATATCAGAGGAAATTTTAACCTCTCACTCCTACAGCTAGAGCAAGCAATAAGCACAACCTAAATCCCAGTCAGATAAACATAAAACTTCACACTAGAGGCCAATTTATCTCAGTTCCTTTTACCCAGTACATCATTTCCAGCCTATAACAAAAATTACAAGAAGTACTACAAGACAAAAAACAAACAAACAACAACAAAAAAAAAACACAGCATGATAAGATGAGCAAATATCAGAACTAGACTCATATTTGGCAGAGATGTTGGTATTATCAGACAGGGAATTTAAAATAACTAATAAATACGGTAAGGGCTCTAATGGGAAAAGTGGACAACATGCAAAGATGGATGCATAATGTAAGCAGACAGATGGAAACTCTAAGGAAGAATCAAAAGGAAATGCTAGAAGTCAAAAACACTGTAACAGAAATGAAGTGTGCCTTTGATACACTCATCAATAGACTGGACACAGCTGAGGAAAGTATCAGCAAGTTTGAAGAAATGTCAATAGAAACTTTCAAAATTTAAATGCAAAGAGAAAAAATAATGAAAAAGACAGAACAGAATATGCAAGAGCTGAGGGACAATTACAAAAGGTGTAACCTATGCATAATGGGAATACCAGATGGCAGAGGAAGAAAGGAATGGAAGAAATGTTTGAAACAATAATGACTGAGAACTTCCTGACATTAATGACAGACACCACACCACAAATCCAGGAAACTCAGAACAGAGGGAAGAATAAATTAAAAAGAAAAAAAAACCACAAAAAAACAAAGCTAGGCATATCATATTCAAACTTCATAAAATTAAAGACAGAGCAAATCTTAAAAGAGAAAAACACCTTACCTATAGAAGGACAAGATAAGACTTATATAGAACTTTTATTCAGAAACCATGCAAGCAAGAAGAGACTGGAGTGAAATATTGAAACTTTTGAGAGAAAGAACCCAAAGATCTAGAATTCTGTACCCAGAAAAATTATCCTACAAAAATGAAAGAGAATTAATTTTCACAGACAAACAAAAATTGGGGAAATCTGTAGGCAATAGACCAGCCTTGAAAGAAATGGTAAAAGAAGTTCTTCAGAAGGAAGGAAAATGATAAAGGTCGGAAACTTGTATCTACATAAAGAAAGAAAGAGCAGCAAAGAAATATGAGGTCATGTTGGTAATTTGAAATCAGCCACAATGGAAGTATGTACATTTGCATGTTACTAATCAGCCATACAGCTGCAATTAACATTCCCAAATAGTTTGTTAAACTTTTACCAACCCCACATGTGATAACATCCTTATTTCTTTTATTTAAAAGGTGATCAGGGCTTCCCTGGTGGCGCAGTGGTTGGGAGTCCGCCTGCCGATGCAGGGGACACGGGTTCGTGCCCCGGTGTGGGAGGATCCCACGTGCCGCGGAGCGGCTGGGCCCGTGGGCCATGGCCGCTGAGCCTGCGCGTCCGGAGCCTGTTGCTCCGCAACGGGAGAGGCCACAACGGTGAGAGGCCCGCGTACCGCAAAAAAAAAAAAAAAAGGTGATCATCTTTCAGGACAAAACATGATGGCTAATAATTTTACTTCAAAGTCTGATTTTATCAGTCTTGTTACTGGGACTCCATCTCCAAATTATGGCAATAGGTAATGGATTGCCATATTTATAATTCAGTAATCAGTTTCTGCCTTTTTCCTTAGTCTTAATATGTTATTGTTATAATTATTGTAATTGCTTTTCTTATTTTCCTCCTCCTTCATCTATTTCTTATTTTTGTCTTTCCCTTTTATTATTGTTTCTTCAAGAGACAGTGGTATATATGTGGAGATACTGTATCAGGGACTGTCAGCTATACACATTTTTCAAACAGAATTTCTCCCTATATCTTTTTAAGCATTTATTTTTATCTAAAAAATACATTCACATTGTACAAACATCAGAAACCATAAACTATAGTGAATATATTCCTCTTTTGCTCCCAGTCTCTGCCCAATTAATTTCTATCCTCTCCTTTTAACAGGTAATTCTTATTATTACTTGTTTTTTGCTTCCTACACACTTCATATAAATTTTTTAAATGTGTGTACTGGCAAGTTCAAATATCTATTTTTTCTCTCCCTTTTAAAACATGAATCCTAAATGCTATATTGGATACCACGTACCTTGCTTTTTCACTTACTATATTTTGAGATATTTCCATGTAAGTACATTAAAAGTTTATGTTTTGTACATCTACATAGCTTTTAATTGTGCGGATAAAGCGTGAACTACTACTCCTATAGTTTTCCTTCTCAGTAATCGACACTATCTTTTCATTTGCTAGAGTCAGACACTTTAGTGTCATATTTGACTCCTCTCTTTCAAATTCCACATCCAATTCTTCCACAATTCTTTTTGGCTCTACCTTCAAAATATATTCTGCATCAATTCTTTTCTTACTAATTTCACCAATTCTACTTCTATCCCAAGCTATCACTGTATTCCTTGACATCTTTGAGTATCACAGAGCCCCAGAGGCTTATCTGTGAGTTCCTCTGCTTTTGCTAATATGCTCCATGCTCAGTGGGAAAGACTTCACACCCAGGTAGTTCCCCTGTTAACCAGACCAGCTGTACCTCATCTGGATCTGAACCTAATATATTTTACTCCTCTGTCAGTCTGCAAAATTATTCAGACAAACCAATCACATCCTCAAGATGTGAACTGGGATGGGGGTGGTCCACTTGTCTCTGGTTACTACAAAGTCTTCCTTCAACAGCCCCTGCTGATTCACTCTTATCCCAAGTGTAACGCTTGTGTTGCCCTGCATAGTGTGTGGAATCCTCCTCTCCCAGGTTATGAGTATGTTTGACTAATAAACTGCTGTCAATCTCATCTGTTCAGAGTGGAATGTCATATCTTCAGCCATTTTGTACTATTTAGGGTATGGGACTCATCCTTCACCGGTGGCATGAATAGGATGTAGTGAGAACAATCACCATCTAGTTTAGTTTTCTCTTTCATAACTATCACACTCCCCTCCCGAAGTCTACTTTCAATACTGCAGTCAGTGTGTTGAAAACATGAGTAATATGTTTCTTTTTTTTTTTTTTTTTGCAGTACACGGGCCTCTCACTATTGTGGCCTCTCCCGTTGCGGAGCACAGGCTCCGGATGCGCAGGCTCAGCGGCCATGGCTCACGGGCCCAGCCGCTCCGCGGCATGTGGGATCTTCCCGGATCGGGGCACGAACCCGTGTCCCCTGCATCGGCAGGCAGACTCCCAGCCACTGCGCCACCAGGGAAGACCATATGAGTAATATCTTGAAAACGCTCTACTATAAACCATCCAATGGCTTTCCATCTTGTAGAGTAAAAGCTCAAGTCCAAACAGAGCTTACAAAGCCGTACATATTCTAGGCACGCTATTGGACATTGACCCACTCACCTACAGCTCCTGTTCCCATTCAATCTGATCCAGACACACTTGTCCCGGGCTGTTCCTTCTTGGTATGTTTCCAAAGATGGGCCAGTGGCAGCAGGCCATTGAGCTCGATAGAAACCACAGCAGTTGTTTAGATCTTAGGTCAATAGACTATTTTTTTTTAGGGAGGAGTATTTTATCACTGATATTGTTTACACTTGTCAGTTCATGAAGATAATAAACATTTAATCCATCTTATTATTGATTTAAGATGTTCTCTATACAGTGCACAACTTATTGACTACAGCCATGTGAACTACTTCCACTGACCACACCCTCCTTTGCTATGCCTCTGTTTGCATTTTAGGGTGTTTGCACTGGTATTCCCTTTACCTGAAATCTCTCCTCTGAGTTTCATATGGCTTATATATTGACTTTTATCAGGCCTTTACTCAGATGCCATTTTCTTATTAAGGCCTCTGTTACTACTGTGTTTGAAATGGAAATCTTATTCCCATTCTTTACGTGATGGACATGAAATAGGAAAGGTTTCAAATTCAGAATAAAATGTTTTGTAAATATTTATGTTTTCTCAAAATTCAGATTAGTTTTATTCTACAGCCCCAATTTTATACCCACTTCTAAGATATCGTATAAGACAAGCATTTTTATAAAACATTTGTGTGAGATGAGAATATGTGAAGAATAATGTATGTTTTGCCTCTCCTTCAAGAATTTTGATGCCACTTTCTATTATGGAAACTCCCAGAATGTATTGATAATGATAATTGTGATGATAATAATTGAGTTAGTTACCATAGGCTAGATCCATTTTTATATACTTTATTGAATTATTGTAATAATTCCATGAGACTGGTATTATTATGTCCCTATTATAGATGAGAAAAATGAGACCAGAGTTATCAAGTCATGGAACTAAGGTCACCCAGCTGGTAATTGGCTCTTAGGGTTTTCACTTAGGTCTACTTCCATCAAAAGCCCTTGCTCTTAAATAGAGCACTATGCATCCCCTTCGTGGAAGCAAACACACCAGAAGACCAAAAGATTTGTGTCAATAATATTAGAATATTATGATGGAGTAAATGAGAACACATCTATATTCAGTTTAAGGTGGAAAAACAAAATGTGAAATCTTTTGTTCATAGATTTGGGACTAGCAGTGCAGGGGTCTGTGAACTACAGTCTATTTATTGATGATATGATCTACAAATGTTAGTCATTTGGCAGGTAGAAATACAGCTCCTGATCCAATGTTAATGTAATAAATTTAAATGCTACTAAACATTACTTTGGTAACTGCACACCAAAGGTCTGCAGTCATTTGCATGAAACGTATAAATAAGCATTTTGACTTACATGTTGTCACAAGCATAAATTCAGTTTACTCTTTCTAAAAGCCAGAACTTGGCTATGAACATTAAAGATGACTCGTATGACCGTGTTAATCTTTCCACCTCATATTTCAATTTTTATGAGAACTTTATTACTAAATAATATATCTCCATGCTCTCCTTTTGTAGCACTACTGCCCATTACTTGCCTAAACTATACTCTGTCATTACTTTTAGCAGTTTTATGCCTCGTATACTGTACAGGCTGTGATGCTTGTCTTTCTAATAAATTCTTCATCACTTTCAATATAATCATCTGCGTTGCAGATTCATTAATCTCCTTTCATTCAAAGATCCAGGGAGGCAGCATCCCGCTGAGTAAAAGGTTTTAAAAAGCTTAATTGGGCCACAGGAACCTGCTTCTGGGCTTTAGTCAGCGTCATGGAATATTGCAGTTACTAATATAATACTGGTGGCTTTTGAATAACAGATTAATTGGGAACATCCTTATGTAGAGAAATAAATGGAGTATTCATGACATGATTTTCACTGCAACAATAAAATGCAAAACCTCAATACTCAACCAAGTTTAAACCTATCCTGGTTACCTTGATGTGTGCAGGTTTCTGAGACTCAGAAATACACTCCTGCCAGAACCTCTTCATTTAAAATTAACTCATATACCTGTGGCTCCATCTACTACAGTAATTGAAGGTAATGTACTCACAGGTTTTGCCTTCTATCTCAGCTACCCTAGTTAATCATGGTCATTGTTTGGGGCAGAATCCCTTATCATCTAAACTGTGTGTGAACTGACAGCCATCACTCCTCATTCTTTTCCTTCAGGGAGTATCTTGATGATGTTTGGGGAGAAGGCCAAGACTACCATAATCTAAGAGACAAATATTCTGAAATTATTGACTGTCATAAATGGGAAGGGTGATAGTATCTCCAGCTCTAAATTAGAAAATCCATAAAGAAGAAAGAAATTCCATTGACGGGGGAAAATCTAGGAGTGGGTAGGTACAGGCAAATCAGATGTGATAATATTTGGGGGTAAACCCAAACTGACCAAATGATCAAGGGGATTTTTCAGTAAAAAATCAATGCATGGTATGGATATATATACTGAGTTTTAATATCTGCTTAAGAGGCGAGTTGGTAAGGAAAATCCCATTTAGATTTTGTAGAGCTTAACTAACACTTAAATAAGAATTTAAAACTAAGAATTTTAAGAATCTAACTAAAAAAGAACTTTAGCCAATTAGGCTATTATGTTGTAATTTTAAAATGTGAGTGTGACACCAGCAGTCAATTTGATAAGTAAATCATGGCATAGTTATGCATAGAATACTACAAAAATGAGAATGAACAAATGATATCTCTGTACAAGAATATGGATGAAGATCACAAATGTACTGCTGACCAAAATGAGCCAGACCTGAAAAAAGATATACTATGTTATTCCATTCATATAAAGTTCAAAACCAGGCAACGCTGATTGACTCCTTCAGCCCCAGCTCCTGGAAACCGCTTATCTGATTTCAACCCCTATACAGTAGTTTTGCCTTCTAAAATGTCATACAAATAGAATCACATAGTACTTAGATTTTTGTATCTGTCTTCTCTCAGCTACAATAGTGTTTTTGAGGTTGATCCATATTGTTGCATATATCAGTAGTTTGGTTCTACTTATTGCTCGTTTAACTCTGTCTCATTGCTGAGAATCTTATCGTATGGATGTGCCATGTGTTATTTATCTATATATTTACCTGTTGATGGATGTTTGGCTTCATTCTAGATTTTGGCTACTATGAATAAATCTGCTCTAAACATTTGTGGGGACCTGTGTTTTCAGTTTTCTTCGGTAAATACCTAGGGCTTGGATTGCTGGATCATATGTTTAACTTTTATTTATTTGTTATTTATTTATTTATGGCTGCACTGCTTGGCTTGTGGGGTCTTAGTTCCCCGACCAGGGTTTGAACCCACGGCCTTGGCAGTGAAAGCGCAAAGTCCTAACCACTGGAACTCCAGGGAATTCCCTATGTCTCTCTTTAGAAGAAACAGCCAAACTCTTTCCCAAAGTGTTACATTTTGCATTTCCACCAGAAATGTATGTGTTCCAGTGGCACTTCATCTTTGTAAACTCTTTGTATCACTTGTTTTTCCTTTGTGTGTTTGTTTTTCTAAGCTATATTTGAAGCTGTGTAGTGGTATCTCATTGTGGTTTCAATGGAAATTTTCTTAATGAGTACAATTATTTTAAGCATATTTTCAGGCGATTATCTGCCACTCACATTTCTTCTTTGGTGAAATACCTGTTGAAATATTTTACCCATTTAAAAAATTGTGTTGTTTGTTTATTATTGTGGTAAATGTTAATATATTTTAAATCAAAGTTATTTAATGGATAGATATATGTTTTGTAAATATTTTCTTTTTTCCCTCTTTGTTGTTTTATAAACTATGGCCTTTTTTCTAATTTTAGTACTAATAATTTTTTTTTTTTTTTTTTTTTTTTTTTGCGGTACATGGGCCTCTCACTGTTGTGGCCTCTCCCGTTGCGGAGCACAGGCTCTGGACGCGCAGGCTCAGCGGCCGTGGCTCACGGGCCCAGCCGCTTTGCGGCATGTGGGATCTTCCCAGACCAGGGCACGAACCCGTGTCCCCCGCATCGGCAGGCGGACTCTCAACCACTGCGCCACCAGGGAAGCCCCACAAATATTATTCTTGTTTTGATCCTCCCTCTCCTCTCACCACTTAAAAAGGCAAAAGCCATTCTTAATTTGCAAAACTAAGCTGCACAAAAACAGATGGCGGACTGGATTTGTCTTGCAGGTTGTAGTTTGGATTCTGGAGTATTATTCTGACATCTGTATTCTTACTTAAGTTGTTTCCCACCGCATGTCTTGTCCTCCTGGCTTTCTTTCACTCTCTGACCCTCTTCAACAGCTCTTCTATTCTTATCCCTTCCATGGAGTTCTGCCCACACCTTTTCGTGGATCTCCTTCACATACTGACTTCTAGTGGCTCTGCTCTTTGTTAGCTGGAGGACCTTGGGCAAATTATTTAATATCGCTTAGTCTTAGGTTTCTCACCTGTAAGATGGAGATAATACTAGTACCTACCTCAAGGTATTCTGTGTGTGTGTGTGTGTGCGTGTGTGCGCGCGTGCGCGTGCACACACACACATTAAATGAGATAGTGCATATAAAGCACTCAGCACTGTGTCATATATACTAAGTGCTCACTAGTGTTATTTAAGTTATTTAACGTTACTTAAGTTAAGCACTTATGTTGTTTAAGTGTTTTGTATGTAATAGTTTTGTTCCTTCATTTGAAGCTTCCCAGATGCTAATGTTTTTCTTGTTTTCTCACAACAATAGCCTAGGGCTCTATTTAAAGCAGGTGCTATAAATATTGAAAGTACAAAATGAGTTAAATGTAAGAAAGTTAAACATTTCTAGAAATAGTTATATGGAAGGTAGGAATCATAGCAGCAGCCCAGGCCATACCTACTGCTGGAAACTATAGGGCAGGCTTGTATGGCATTCTCAGGCTCTCAGTATGGTGCCTCTTCAAATTCCTGTTCAGCTGGGGAAAGGTTAAGCGCTCCTTGTGGGAGAGGCAGACCCACCTCCCTCAGCTCTTAGCCCTTGACAAGAACACTTCCCGTCTAGCCCCAAACTTGTTCACCTCCCCCAACAAGTCAAACTCAGAGGCTAACCAGACCCCACCACCACCACCCCTTCTTACCAGCCATTTAACTACCAACTTTACACACCCTTGTGGGATCTTACCATCTCCAAGTGACTTTTTAACATATTCCTCTCAACCACATGTCACATTCTTCATGGAAGGAGTTTCGATGAATACGGCGTTTTCTGTCTGGTTCCATTTCCTATGATAACTCAGCGCTTGCCTGCCTCTTAACCCAGCTCAGTGTGCACTGATCAGGTTGCTATTGGGTTTTGGATAAAAACCTTTGCTCCTTGGGAAGGGGAATTGCAGTGTCTGTCTTAGATTTAGTCCTCTGGTCCGGCATAGGGAGAGAGGGATCTGAGGCAGAGATGAAAGTGTTTCAGAAGATGCTCTGAGAGACACTATGGTAAACTGCTGTTTGGATATAAAAGAGGGACACTGGATTGGGTGAGAGAGGCATCCTCTGCACTTCTGGATGGTTCTTCTGTGCCTGAGAGCTTGCAGGGTGGGCACAAATGTGCCACTCTGTCTGATGGGAGGGGACTGACAATGGGCTTCAGAGGCATGACAAGGTGCCCTCATGCAACTTTGCCAGAGAAGGCCTTGTCCACTGGGCATGAAACCTGGTAGTGGAGAAACCACTGGTGTGGAGAGTGTGTGGATAGTAGGAACATGGACTTTGGTGTCAGATGTTCTACCACTTAACTAATAATTGTGGACTATTTCTCTGGAAATAGAGATAATACTTACTATATAGGGTTGTTGAAAAGATTAATACATGTAAAGCATGTGGTAAGTGATGTTAAATTATGAGAGACATGATTCAGTAACAAATGAGATATTACTGGCAATGTGACCCCATTTGAATCTATGAAGAGTGGTCTGGCATTTAGATACATGAGTCACATATGTTTCCATGTGCCTTGGGTGGCCATGAAATTAAGTGGTCTTTTTTCCCTTTTAAAAACCACATCCCTTTAATAGGAAACTGCAGCAAACACCATGCAATATGTGAAAAGGACCACTTATTTATTGTCACTACATGTCAAAAACCAGCTGGACCATTTTCTTGTAGCAGATGTTTGCCAAATTAACTTTGGAAACAGAATTCATGTAGGGTATTTCTGTTAGCACAATGAATGCAACTAGGACACATACAGATAAATTTTTGAAAACATTTTTCAGGAAATGTCAATACCCTCTTAATTTAAAAGAAACTCATTTACAAATGATCTGCAATTCAGAACAGCTTTAAAAATTTGACCATGAAGACTTAAGAACATTTAATTTATGTTGTTTGTGGTAATGAATTATTAAGTGTGATAATGTGCTTTGTAATAAGAAATATATATTTGGTCATTGTCCCATTCCTGGCACAGAGCTCCTAAAATCCTTGGAATTTTCTGTGAAGAGAGCAATAAAGGTGTCTTTTATTATGCTAATGAGGTTGCTTTTGAAAAGCTCCTAAGGATGGGGGCTGGCTGCCAGTGGAGGCAACTGTGTGAACAGAGGGTGGAAACTTTCAGCCCTGCCCCTCAAGCTCCTGGAAGGAGAAAGGGTCTGGAGACTGAGTTGAATCATCCGTTGTCAATGATTTAATCAATCATGACGATGTAATGAAGCCTCCATAAAAACCCAAAAGAGTGGCGTTTGGAGTGCTTTTGGGTTGGTGAACATGGGGAGACTTGGGGAGAGTGATGTGCTTGGCGAGAGCATGGAAGCTCCAGGCCCTTTCCATATACCTTGCCCTATCTATGTATCTCTTCCACCTGGCTGTTCCCGAGTTACACCCTTTTATAATAAATCAGTAATCTGGTAAGTAAAACATTTCTCTGAATTCTGTGAGCTGCTCCAGCAAATTAATTGAACCCAGAGAGGGGTTTATTGGAATATCCAATTTATAGCTGGTTTGTGAGAAGCACTAGTGACAAACTGAACTTGCGTCTGAAGTGCAGGGCGGGGGGCGGCACTCTTGTAGGAATGAGCACTTAACCTGTGGGATCTGATGTTATCTCCAGGTAGATAGTGTTAGGACTGAGTTAAATTGTAGGACACCCAGCTGGTGTTGGAAGACTGGTTGGTGTGGGGAAAAAACCCACACAAATTGGGTGCGGAGCCTTATTAAGAAATAGAGTTATCTTCTGTTGATTCATAAGGAGTGTCTAATTCTTTTTCATTCACAAACAAGCTGTGCCAGGACCTGGGAATAAAAAGTCTATTAAGAATTAGCCTCTGCATAAATTGTAGCAATATGTTTTTGGATCTGTTGACTAAGGCAAAGGAAACAAAAGCAAAAATAAACAAATGGGGCCTACTTAAACTTAAAAGCTTTTGCACAGCAAAGGAAACCATCAACATAACAAAAAGATGACCTACTGCATGGAGGTAAATATTTGCAAATGATATGACCCTTAACGGGTTAATATCCAAAATATACTGAGTTCATACAACTCAACATCAAAAAAAACAACCTGATTAAAAAATGGGCAGAAGAACTGAAAAGACATTTTTCTAAAGAAGACATACAGATGGCTAACAGGCACATGAAAAGATGCTCAAAATCACTAATCATCAGAGAAATGCAAATCAAAATCACAAGGAGGTATCACCTCACACTTGTCAGAATAGCTATCATCAAAAAGACCACAAATAACAAATATTAGTGAGGATGTGGAGAAATGGGAATTCTTCTACACTGTTGGTGGGAATGTAAATTGGTGCAGCCACTGTGGAAAACAGTATGGCAGTTTCTCAAAAATCTAAAAATAGAACTGCCATATGACCTAGCAATTCCACTCCTGGTTGTATATCTGAAGAAAACAAAAACATTAATTCAAAATGATATATGCATCCCAACATTCATAGTGGCATTGTTTACAATAGCCAAGATATGGTGGTAGCAACCTAAGTGTCCATCAACTGATGAATGGATAAAGAAGAGGTGGTATATATACACAATGGAATATTAGCCATAAAAAAGAATGAAATCCTGCCATTTGCAACAACATAGATGGACTTGGAGGGTATCTCACTTAGTGGAATAAGTTGGACAGAGAAAGATAAATACTGTATGATATCACTTATGTGTGGAGTCTAAAAAATAAAACACTCACAGAGAACAAACTAGTGGTTACCAGTTGGGAGAGGGTTGGGGGGAGGCATAAGATAGGGTAGAGGATTAAGAGGTACAAACTACTCTTTATAAAATAAATAAGCTACAGAATATATTATACAGTACAGGGAATATAGCCAATATTTTGCAGTAACTATAAATGGATTACAACCTTTAAAAATTGTGAATTATTATGTTGTACACCTGAAACTTATAAATCAACTATAAGTTAAAAACAGAGAAAGAAAAAAAAACAATTAGCCTCTGCCCTCAGGGATCTTTCAGTCTAATTGGGAATCCGGTAAAGTAACACATCCAGTGTAGTAAAGGGCTAAGATTCAGGTGTGCCTTGTGTCCTGTGGAAGCCCAGACTGAGGGGCCAGGGAACACTTCTTGAAGGGGTGCAACTTGAGAGATGAGGGAAAGTTTGCAAAGCAAAAGGCATGCAGGGCCTTCCACTCAAGCTGACAAATGCAGAAAGCAAGTGTTTACCTAGGGAAGCCTGAGCTCTGGCATCCTGAGTTTCCACCACTGTCCACCATTACGAACTCTGAGACCTGGCAGGCTTCGTACCTTTCTAAGCTCTGGCTTCTTTTCTGACCAATGGGGAATTGCTCCCAGAGCCAGGTGATCACGGGGCATCTTTTGGCCGCCGCTGCAAAGACCGCCCTGGGCAGCAGAGACACGTAGGAGCTCCCTTCTGGGAGGCGGTGGATGTTCGGAGGCGCTAAGCTGGTGTCCGGCTGGGCTAGGCGGAGGACGGGTCCGGAGACAGCGCCCGCCAGTCTCCCAGGCAGGGAGCACTCCCATAAGGCCCCAGATGTGTGTCAAATCAGAGGCCTGACCTCAGGCCGAAGCTGCAGGACAAGCAGATGAGCCTCCCGACCACAGTCTGGGCGCCCAGCGGCTGCTCCGCACGGGGCTCTGGAGCAGGTGAGTCCCAGCGCCAGGCCCGGAAAAGCTGTTTCTCACGTCGCTACAGCCTTGTGGGTCTTGGGCGTAAGAGCCCCTTGGTTTTCAAAGCTACATGTTTTGGGGGCTCGCCTCTCAGGTGCAGGTCTTGGAAGTTGGGGTGTCTGGTGTGGGGTTCAGATCCTTTGCTCCTCGGAAACACTCTGGCTGTTGAGTTCCCTCCTGACTGGGGCGGGGGGGGGGGGGCCGGGGGGAGGAGTAGGGGTGGCGTTTATGCCGAGACTGAGTCCCAGCCCTTCCCACGTGCTGCCTGTGGGCCTTCTCCTTGGCCCCATTTATAGAAGTTGCTCAGTTTTTAGGTTTTTTCAGAGGAAGTTGTTCTTTTTGTATCTGTAGATTCAGTGTGTGTGTTGCCGTCTTGAACGTGAGTTTTAAACGGAAGTACTTAATCATATATTTTTTAACAAAGTCTATAGTAAATCAGTATTTCTGTCTTCCTCCTGAAGAAGATTAGTATTTTTAGAATGCTTTAACTTCGTTTAAATATTCCTCCCATGGTCTGCTGTGAGAGACTTTTCCATCTTCTGTGCCATTTTTATCTAGTATTTTAATTCCATTTTGTTTTTCAGTACAAAAAACTTATCATTTATGTATTTTTTTTTAAAAGTAGACTATTTTTTAGAGCCGTTTTAGGTTCATGGCAAAATTGAGTGGAAAGTATTGAGAGTTCTCATATACCCCTTGCCCCCATCCTCATTATTTTTAGAGTCAGTTCTTACTTAAATTTACCAACGGGTGTTCTGATTTTTTGCGTCCCTTTGCTCCATGCATCCCATACCTCCCTTCTGAATTTATTTCCATTAATGTGATGTGAACCTTTATTATAATTTCTAGGAATGCAAAATAAATATATCTGTAGTTTTTCAGGGGTGAAGAACTTCTGGTTGTTGGTTCTGTGGGCTGAGTCATTAGAATTCCTGTTTTTTTTTCATAGTTTTGGTGAGTGAGGTCATCTACACGGATATTCTTTTGAGAGTACCATGCATGCCTGGGATGGGAGACCTCCCATGAGATGTTTTTTTCTGTTTCCCTCTGTCCACGCTCAGTAGTGTTCATGAGTTCCCCCATCAGTTTTTGTTTTAAATAATTTTAGACGTAACAGAAGAGTTGCAAAGATAGTACAGGAAGCTCCCACATACTGTTCACGCAGCTTTTCCTATTACTGCAGCCCTTAGCAAGCCTACGATTGGCCTTCAGCAATTTGTTAAACATTTCTAGCTCAGTTCTTCCTAATGGCTTATATGGTGACCAGAGGAGTTTGTCCCAGCCAGGCAAAGGCCTGGGTCCTGTTTCTTCCTGTGGATGCCTGTTTTTCCTCAGATTCTGGGTTGGTTATTGGCTCCGTGACCTCCGCTTTCTGATGAGTTCATGAAAAATTGTTAATTTGCCGTTTGTCTGGCTTGTTCCTTGTTGTAACTGTGGGTGTGATGCTTTCCAATGCTATGTCTCCAAGTGGAACCAATTTTGGCGTTCCTTTCTTCTTCTAATTTCTGTACTGCTCAGGTGGTGCAAATTTGGAACCTGCACTGGCGGCCAGCACAGCTTCAGTGCTGCTGGCACAGTTGGCTATCCATTTGTTGCAATCCTGGGTTAGTAAGCCGAGATCCTTTGGTATCTGCTTATGGACAGGTAGGTGGGTTTTATTTTGCTTTTTGTTTTTCTTTATTTTTGGTTCTACCTTTGTAGAAAATTGTGGTTACCAATGACTCCATGGGGATTTCCCTGAAGATAGAAATGACCTAAAAGAATACCTTTTCTTTATTTAGTGTTTTCTGTTTTATAAGATACATGGGGGCTTCCCTGGTGGTGCAGTGGTTGAGAGTCCGCCTGCCGATGCAGGGGACACGGGTTTGTGCCCCGGTCCGGGAAGATCCCACATGCTGCGGGGCGGCTGGGCCCATGAGCCATGGCTGCTGAGCCTTCGTGTCCAGAGCCTGTGCTCCGCAACGGGAGAGGCCACAATAGTGAGAGGCCCGCGTACCGTAAAAAAAAAAGATACATGGACTGCCTATGCACCTCTATGGCACTTTCCATATAATCTGATCTACATGTGATTTTCTTCTATTTTTTTCTGCCTCCATTTGTTTTGCGTATATTAGATTGGAATCACTTTGAATAAAGAGGACATAATTTCTTCTCTTGCACACCATGTTAGTGCTGAGCGTGTATATTCATTCAGCAAATATTTTCTGATCCCCTGCTGGGTGCCACAAACTATTCTAGGACCTGGGTGCATAGTGGGGAGCAAGAAGAAAATTTCCTCACTTTTTAGTATTGTGAGGAGTCAGACACAGAATAAATAATTACCAACTATGATAAAGAAAGGTACGTGGTGCTCTGAGACCTAGTTTATGGTGGGGGCTCAGAAAGACTTGTCTGAGGGAGTGACTTTTAAATTGAGACTTCCAGGCAAATAAGACTTATGGGAAGAGTGGGAGGGAACAGCATCACAGACAGCGAACAGCATATGCTAAAGTGTTTTGGTGGCAAAGAGTGTGGGGCATTCAGAGAATTTAGCAGTCAGTGAAGCTGGAGTGAGTGAGGAAATGAACCTGAAGGAGTGGTCAGAGGCTGGAAGATACAGGGTCTTGAAGGAGTTTGTATTTCATTGTAGTCTTGGCAGCCATGGAACGGTTTTGCTCTAGTTTACATTTAAAAACCTTACTCTGGATGCTGGGTAGAAGACTGATAATAAGGGAAAGAGAATGGGAATAAGCTGATAATCTGGGTGGTCCGGGCAAGAGAGTACAGTGGCTTGAACAAGGGTAGGAGCAACAGGGATTGAGGGAAGAAGGACTCGAGGTACAGTCTGGATGTGGAAGGGGCAGGACTTGATGATGCTGTGTTTGGGGGAGGGGTAGTTGCGAGGCAGAGGAAAGTATCAACCAATGCTTTCAAGCTGATTTATTCACTTCTTCCGCCCACTTAAACAAGGGAAGAAAATTGTCATGTGAGTCTCTTTTTCATGATTTTCACTGAGCAGAAACCTGCTCTATAGCCACCTAAGTCTGGTTTGTCTCACTCGCTGTGTTCCATTCTACATTCTGTCTTGTCTAGTGGGATTTTCCTACTCAACTGGATTACTAGCTGTTTGGGGGTGAGGCGGGGCAGGGGGAAGGACTATGTTGCTTTCATCTCCAGTCCTGTGTAGCACTTAGCACAGTCCTTTGCTCAGATGCTGAAAATCATTTTTGAAATATACATTTCTTTTGAGCACTTTATGTTTCTTCAGTTGGACAAGAACGATTTCACTTTCCTTTGGACTTAATCCTTCTTTCAGTTTCTAGTCCATTGGTAAACTATGGTGCACATGGCATATGGATTATAAATTCAAGTTAATTTTTCCTCTGCTCTTTGCTTTTAGTCTACAGTAGAATCGAGTTGCTGGACCAGCAAAAAGCCAAGTGCTTTATCCAAGCCTGGTATTTGTATTTGTGAGGTGAGCTACTGAGAAGCACATTGAAGCATTTTGCACATACGTTTCTCTCTCTTGCCTCTGTGGTAACACATTTTCCTAGCTGTGCTTTGGATTTTTCCCATTTCAGTTTTGAAATTTCCACATGGGGTTTAGCCACTTGGTGAAGTGCTCTCAGCTTCCCTGCTCACCATCAGGTTGGCTTCAGCAGTGAGACCTTTGATATCTTTCTGTTTTTCTGAGCTTGGGTTTACTGCCGCACTTGCTGGCCTCTGGCTTTATTTCTTTCCCAGTATTTTATAGTTGTAACGTATGGGCTTTTCCTTTCAACAGTTCTGTGTCCTCAGGGAAGCACTCCGTCTTGTCTGTTCCATGGTTTTTGATTTTGACTCTGTTGCTACCCAGCTGTGACTATTGCAGCTTGAATCACAGCACCCCAGAGCATGGACCACTTTTCTTCAGTTTGCCTGTTTCTCATCTTCTCTGCCCTGACATTGTTTCAGACATAGTTTTTAATTCGGTGGAATTTTCCTCATTATTTTATTTCTTAGTTGCTGACTCCAGTCTGTCTCTTTAAAATAAAGCCGATTCTGTTAATTTCTTTCTTTCTTTCTTTCTTTTTTTCTATTTGGCAATGTGGAGATTGCCACTGCTCTTGACAGCTGCTTTCCAATATGTCATTACTCAGCCTTGGAAGTAATTTTAGAATGTTGTGTGCCCCTGACTGTGGAACACTGCATTACCAATGTCCCGAGTGTGGCACATCTGAAGGTGGGGGTGACCTGAAGAAGAATCTGGGACATTTGTACAGTGCCGTGCAGTTTACAAGGGACCTTTAAATCTGATCTTGTTTAGTACTCACAATAAGCCTAGGAGGGTGGCAGGGCATTATAATTTCCTGTTTTAAAGTCAAGGAACTTGAAGATCATAAAGTGAAGGGTTTTCCCAATGTCGCCTAGCTAGAAGGTGATGGAGCCAGACTTTGAACTTATGTCCCAACTGTGCTCTTTATACTATAGGAACTTTTCAATATCATTTAAATTTCAGGCTGGGATAGTCAGGGTAGATTTCAGGCACAGTTGGATCCAGGAACTCAAGCAATGTTATCAGGGCTGAGTCTTGCTCTCTCTTGGTTCTGCCTTCCTCTAAGTTAACTTTCTCTGTATCCAGGCTCTTCTTTTGGGGGGCACTGTGGCTTCCAGTAGCTCCAGGCTAATATCCAGCAATCTGGGGGAAAGGAGAACATTCCTCTCCTGCAGAAGAACAGTGTTTGCTTCGCATTGTCCTTAATTGAGTTAATGTTTATCTCTGAGTCAATCACTGTTATTAAGAGGGTTGTGATGCTGATTGGACAGGCCTGAGTCCTGAGTCACATGACCTCTCCTGCTGTTCCAGGTGTGATCAACTGGGCTTAAATCATGTGACAGGAGAGTGGGTGGGAAGCGGTTCCCTAGAAGAAAATTGAGGTATTGTTACCAGAATAAATGTGAATGCATGTTGGGCAGAGAAGACATGAGATGTCTTATGTGCTAGATATTTTCCATTTGCCCCTCAGGTCTGCTCACCGCTCTGCTCTGTGCCCCAGGAATCTAACTTGTATAAAGTGCTTTGATGCGCTCCCTTTCCCTCAAGTTTCCAATTACGTTTAGCCAGTGAAAACCTCTGGCAGGAGATTAGAGTCAAGGAGAAGAGTGAGGGAGGGGTATTTATTCCACCAAGCCCTGTCCTGTGAGGCTGCCATCTGAAGCTGAAGGTTACAGCTTCTGCCAGGCAATCCTCTTTACTTGGCTTGCCCTGAATCCAGTTCTGCTAACTGCTTTCCTTGTTCGTTCAAGCCTGGAGTGGTAATACCCTGGGGTATTGTACAATCCCTTTTAGTTTCCCTACCCTGTGCTCACACTTTTGTAAATGGTCCCTTTGTTAAACTGTCCTCAAGTTACTAAATTTCAGTGTGCCATACCTTTCCTGACAGGACCTGATTGACCTCTACAGGTAGGAAAGTAAAAACTCAATGCATGCCACATTAAAAATGATTTGGAGCTTCTGTGGTGTTAGGTTAGGAGTTGAGAAGATTTAATGGGCTATGAAAAGTATGATCAAGGTAGGTGTGAAGGATGGCCACAAGGAAGAGGGAGTAGCGTTTTCTGTGTGTGTGGTTTTATTCAATTCAGAGTTGTTAGAAGTTTCTAACAATTTGTGCTATCTAAAAATGAATCAAGCTGCCTTAAAGGTAATGAGTTCACCATCATTGATGGTATTCACCTGGACAGCTCTAGTGACACGTGATTTTTCAGGGGTTTTTCTGAAGGGAATTCCTTCCTCAGATAGTCGGTGGGCTAAATGATCTGGAGAGTTCTTTCCTACAGTTCAAGTGATGCAGGAATTGCCTTCGCAGAGGAAATTTTCATTTCTTCTCTCCTTTGGGGAACCTTCCTAGCATCCCCAAACACCCTCTGGTGTGAATGTCAAGAATCAGATGTAGTGAGCTCTGCTTTGTTATTTTGTCAGTTCCATGTTAAAGGCATTAAAAATCCTCACCTGTGCCTTTGCCATCACAGATGAGCAGAAGTCCCCAAGTGGAAGCCATGGAGAGGTAGTCTCTGATGCTTAATACTAATGGTGTACTATGTTGTCACAAAGAAACCAGCTGCTAGTCCTAAAGAACTAAAATTACATCAGCAATGGGAAATCACTGTACATTAACTAATATCTGTGAAATGGTGTTCATATTCCTTTATATGTTTCTGCATTCAATAATTGAATTAAAAATAACTTTTTTTTTTTTTTTGTGGTACGCGGGCCTCTCACTGCTGTGGCCTCTCCCGTTGCGGAGCACAGGCTCCGGATGCGCAGGCTCAGCGGCCATGGCCCACAGGCCCAGCCACTCCGCGGCATTTGGGATCTTCCTGGACTGGGGCACGAACCCGTATCCCCTGCATCGGCAGGCGGACTCTCAACCACTGGACCACCAGGGAAGCCCTCTTCTAAGGTTTTATACATTCAAATCAAGACCTCTCTCTCCTAGTCCTATTTTGTTCAGAAGGAATCAGATTCCTTAGAGACAAATTCTCCTACCCTGCAGGTTTTTGTGGACCTATTGTATCAGCTGGGTCTGGTTACAAGTGACACACTGATCTGGCCAACTTCATTTAGAAAGGAATTTACATCTGAAGAACCAGGCTTGGAAAGGACAATTGGCAGAGCAGCAGGAATGAAGAGTCTTGGAAGGGCACTGGTGCAGGTACAAATCAACTCTCACTCAATTTCTGTCCGTGAGTCATGATATTCCAGATGTGAAATTGTGGGAAAGCAGTCCTAATGGGCCATTTGGGTCTCAAGCCTATCTTTGGTTAGAGGAGGGCAGGGCACCTTGACTGAAAGTCCTACCAAAGCTGCACACGGTGGGAGAGGTAACTGCCTGGATGCTGGAAAAGTAGACACCACTGTCCACACACCACCTCTATGGCAAATGAGAAATTACCACATGAAAATAGAGATTGAAACAGGTGTTACAATAGTTCTGAGGTGGTGTAGCCTATCCTAGAAAAGTAGATTATGGTTAATGTGGAAAAAGTACCAGCATATAGACATATATGTAAGAAAGATCCGTGAGAGAAATAACAAAGGGTTATGATTCCATTGTTCCTCTTGCTTGTGGTTTTATGATTGTCCATGGGATAATGAGATATTTGCCAATATAATGTGGGTCTGGGGCAGGGTTGACAAACTTTGTCCGCAAAGAAAGGGCTACCTCATTAATATTTTAGATTTTGCAGACTATACAGTCTCTGCCATTGTAGTGTGAAAACAGCCATAGACAGTATGAAAATAAATGGGCGTGGCTATGTTCCAATAAATCTTTATTTACAGAAAGAGGCAATGGAGAGGTTTCGCCCACAGGCTGTGCTTTGCTGAGCCCTGGTCTAGAGGGATACTTCAGTACTATGGTAGCTTGGTGGAGCCCAGTCAAGGCCAGCAATTGCAGGCTCAGTGTAAATGAATAGTTTGTGTAGTAGCTGAGTCCTTGAGCAAGTTGAGATGAGCCCTGGAAGACAGGTCTGGTAGAGAGGAAAGCACAAGGGACTTTATATTGGGTGGCCTGAGTTCATATCCTTGCTTAAGCACTCTGATTGAGGGTAAGCTTTAGACTTTCCTGAGTCTCGGTTTCCTCATCTTTAAAATGGGGAATGTAATTAGAATGCCCCTTATGTTTGTTGTTTATTTAAATGAAGTAACATATGAAAAATATTCAGCATGGGGCTTCCCTGGTGGTGCAGTGGTTAAGAATCCGCCTGCCAATGCAGGGGACACGGGTTCGAGCCGTGGTCTGGGAAAATCCCACATGCCGTGGAGCAGTGAAGCCCGTGCACCACAACTACTGAGCCCGCGTGCTACAACTACTGAAGCCCATGTACCTAGAGCCCATGCTCTGCAACAAGAGAAGCCACCGCAATGAGAAGCCTGTGCACCACAACAAAGAGTAGCTTCTGCTTGCCACAACTAGAGAAAGTCCATGCGCAGCAGCGAAGAACCAACACAGCCAAAAATAAATAAATAGATAAAATAAATACAATTAAAAAAAATTCAGCATGGAGCTTGACACATAATATTCACTGAACACTCCCTATTTCCTTTCTCCTCCCTTCCTAAAGTTATGTGGAAAGGATAAATTGCTTAGTTAGGGTACCCCACTGCAAGATCACTGACATCTCATCCAACTCAGGAAATGTTTGAAAAAAGCTGATGCCATATCTCTGAAGATTCTCAGAAGCGTAGAGTGATGGGGGTGTGCGTTAGTGGGTAGAATGATGAAGAAGATCTGGTCCCCTGGCTTTCTTTACAATCCTCTCCCCAGCCTGGCCTCACCTTAGAGCTGGGCAGCCTCCCTTCCAGGAATTGGGTGGCTCTGAAGCGTATTAACAAGCAGGAGTTCCTGTAGAAGGGACTGTGTCAATCAGGCCCTGGGATAACACTTTAGGAACATGGGGTTATTCAGCCTAGAAACTTGATAATGTATTTACATGTTTGAGGGGCTAAGTACCTTCTGCTGGGTGGACCCACAGGATAAAATTAGAAACAGTAGGCCATCCACAAGTCACATGGACAGCCAAGGGGCAGTTTCCTTTTGCTGGAGATATTCAAGCGGAGATTTTCTGGGATGTTAGAAAGGGAATAAGATCTGCATAGGGCTCTAGATCTGGCTCTCCAACTCATGAATCTTTTTGGAGCCTGTGGAAATTCAGAACAGACAGGTTAGTGTATGAACTGTTCCCGAAGATCAGTTGCCCAAAAAATATTAGCAGTAGAGTACTCCTGACTGCAGGCGGGTTCTTCTCCCTGACTGAAGAGTAATTACCAGGCCCCGCCTAGGGAAGGATAACAATAGATAACAGTTACTGAGCTCTTAGAATGTGCCAGGCACTCATATATGTACTGCAAACTTTTTTTCTCAAAGTGGCTTTAAGAGGTAGGTGCTCGTTGTTATGTCATTTTATAGATGAGCAAACTGAGGTCATAGGAGGTTATGTATGGTGCCTAAGACCACATAGATATAAGTGATGCCAAAATCTGAACATGAATATTCTAATTCCAGAGCCCACTCTTAATCCCAAGATAAAATCCCACTTTTATTCAAAAATAAATAATTAGGGGAGTGAGGCCTTTCTGGCACGACATTATGCTGGATTAGGTGCTCCTCGTGGCACTGACATGAATCCACATTTAATAAGAAAACTGTATTTCAGGAGCTAAAAGTTTGAAAATTTAATGAAGACAAATGGCCCCTTTTAGCAAAATTAAATAGCAGTGTTTGAGGCGCTGGTATCCAGTTTGTGGTAGCCCTCTTGGGGTAGGAAACTTTCAAGTTATGCTTTGGCTGTGACTGTCCTTATCTGCATTATAACCTTGAGTCAAAATATCTGTTTACTGCAGACTCTGCTTTTTGTGGAGGCCCCATAAAGAAGTGACCCATTCTGGTAACTGGTGTAGGGAGGGGAGGAAGGGAATGCACCAGCAAGTTCAAAAGAAGTCCCAGGACATATATGCAGTTGGGAAAAAAACCCAGCCACGTTATTTAGACAGCTGGGCTTGGGAGAGAATGGTCATTGTTTGGGAAAATTCCTTAATCAGCCCTCTAGTGCAGAAGGCAAGGGCTGGAAGGAATGATCTGGATGACAGGATCTGAGAGAGGAGTTCAAGCCCTTTGGACTGACTCTCAAAGGATGTGTTGACCCTAGTTGACAGGTAGGCTGCACATACACACAGTCTCTGAATCCCCCATCCCCTCCCTAGGAATAAGGCCAGAGTGCGCTGGCGTACTCTGCTGACATCTTACACACGCTAGGCTGCGTGTTTGGGCCTTTTCCATGTAAGGCTACTCTCGCGATGTTAATTTTAACCTGATTGTCCTTGGATGTGAATGCTGGCAAGCTGAGGACTGGGGGGCTGACACTGATTTGCTATAGGCCTGGAAACATTTAAGATATGTGATTCAAGAGAAAAAAATAAAACCACAGGGAACATAATTGGAGCTTCAATCTTGGAAAGCATGGTCTCCAACCAACCGTGGGCTGCTGCTAGCTCCAGCTCTGCTGTGCGACCTTGGGAAAGGCATTTAGTCAGTCTCTCTTGCTTTCCCGTTTGTATAATAAGGACAGCTGGGGAGACGGGGGAAGATGGCGGAAGAGTAAGAGTGGAGATCGCCTTCCTCCTCACGGATACACCAGAAATACATGTACACGTGGAACAACTCCTACAGAACGCCTACTGAAGGCTGGCAGAAGACCTCAGAGCTCCCAAAAGGCAAGAAACTCTCCACGTACCTGGGTAGGGCAAAAGAAAAAAAGAAAAAACAGAGACAAAAGAATAAGGACGGCACCTGCACCAGTGGGAGGGAGCTGTGAAGGAGGAAAAGTTTCCACACACTGGGAAGCCCCTCCGCGGGCGGAGACTGCGGGAGGTGGAGGGGGGAGCTTCGGGACCACGGAGTAGTGCACAGCGACGGGTGCGGAGGGCAAAGCGGGGAGATTCCTGCACAGACGATCGGTGCCGACCGGCACTCACCAACCCGAAAGGCTTGTCTGCTCACCCGCCGGGGCAGGCGGGGCTGCGAGCTGAGGCTCGGGTTTCGGTTTTGGACGGAGCGCAGGGAGAGGACTGGGGTTGGCGGCTTGAACATAGCCTGAAGGGGTTGGTGCGCCACGACTAGCCGGGAGGGAGTTCGGGGAAAAGCCTGCACCTGCCAAAGAGGCAAGAGACTTTTCCTTCCCTTTTTGTTTCCTGGTGCGCGAGGAGAGGGGTTTAAGAGCGCTGCTTAAAGGAACTCCAGAGACGGGCGCGAGCCGCGGCTAAAAGCGCGAACCCCAGAGACGGGCGGGAGACGCTGGGGCTGTGTGCGAGCACAGGTCACTCTCCGCGCCCCTCTTCCGCGGAGCCTGTGCAGGCCGCCACTGCCAGGTTCCCGGGATCCAGGGACAACTTCCCCGGGAGTACGCACGGTGGGCCTCAGGCTGGTGCAACGTCACGCCGGCCTCTGCCGCAGCGTCACGCCGACTCTGCCGCCGCAGGCCCGCCCCGCACGCAGTGCCCCTCCTTCCCCCATCCCCCAACCCCCGGCCTGAGTGAGCCGGAGCTCCCGAATCAGCGGCTCCTTTAACCCCGTCCTGTCTGAGCAAAAAACAGACGCCCTCCAGCGATCTGCGCGCAGGGGCAGGGCCGGGTACAAAGCTGTGCTCCTGTGAGCTGTGAGAGCAGGGAGGAGAGGGGGAGGTCTCTCCCGGCAGCCGCGGAGGCGGTGGATTGAAGCTCCACAATCAACTTGATGTGCCCTGCACTGAGGAATACCTGAATAGACAGGGAGTGATCCCAAATTGAAGAGGTGGAATTTAGGAGCGAGATCTGTGATTTTTTTTCCCTTTTCCTCTTTTTGTGAATGTGTGCGTGTATGATTCTGTGTGAGATATTGTCTGTATACTCTTGCTTCCACCATTTGTCCTAGGGCTCTATCCGTCCATGGTTTTTAAAAAAAAATTTTTTTTTTCTTAATAATTAATTTTAATTGTAATAACTTTATTGTACTTTACCTTCGTTCTTTCTTTCTTTCTTTCCTTCCTTCCTTCCCTCCTTTAGACAGCGAATCACCCCAGATTGAGGAGGTGGTCTCTGGGAGCAGGATTTATGATTTTTCCCCCTTTGCCTCTCTTTGTGAACGTGTATGTGTATGCTTCTGTGTAAGATTTTCTCTGTATAGGTTTGCTTCCAACATTTGTCCTAGGGTTCTATCCGTTCCTTTTTTTTTTTTTTCTAAATATTTTTTAGTACAATAACTATATTATACTTTATTTTACTTTTACTGTATCTTCTTTCTTTCTTTTTTCCTTCTTTCCCTCCTTCCTTCCTTCCTCCCTCCCTCCCTCCTTTCTTTCCTTCTTTGCTTCTTTCTTCCTTCCTTCCTTTCCTCCTTTCCTTCTTTCTTTCCTCATACTTCTACTAATTCTCTCTACATTTTCTCCTTCTTTCCCTCCTTCCTTCCTTCCTCCCTCCCTCCCTCCCTCCTTTCTTTCCTTTCTTCCTTCCTTCCTTTCCTCCTTTCCTTCTTTCTTTCCTCATACTTCTACTAATTCTCTCTACATTTTCTCCTTCTTTCCCTCCTTCCTTCCTTCCTCCCTCCCTCCCTCCCTCCTTTCTTTCCTTCTTTGCTTCTTTCTTCCTTCCTTCCTTTCCTCCTTTCCCTCTTTCTTTCCCGATACTTCTACTAATTCTCTATACATTTTCTCCTTCTATCCGTCCTTCCTTCCTTCCTTCCTCCCTCCCTCCCTCCCTCCTTTCTTTCCTTCTTTGCTTCTTTCTTCCTTCCTTCCTTTCCTCCTTTCCCTCTTTCTTTCCTCATACTTCTACTAATTCTCTCTACATTTTCTCCTTCTTTCCCTCCTTCCTTCCTTCCTTCCTCCCTCCCTCCCTCCCTCCCTCCTTTCTTTCCTTCTTTGCTTCTTTATTCCTTCCTTCCTTTCCTCCTTTCCTTCTTTCTTTACTCATATTTCTAATAATTCTCTCTACGTTTTCTCCCTTTTATTCTGAGCCGTGTGGATGAAAGGCTCTTGATGCTCCAGCCCAGGAGGCAGGGCTCTGCCTCTGAGGTAGGAGAGCCAACTTCAGGACACTGGTCAACAAGAGACCTCCCAACTCCACATAATATTAAACGGTGGAAATCTCCCAGAGACCTCCATCGTAACACCAGCACCCAGCTTCACTCAACGACCAGCAAGCCACAGTGCTGGACAACCTATGCCAAACAACTAGCAAAACAGGAACACAACCCCACCCATTAGCAGAGAGGCTGCCGAAAATCATAACAAGGCCACAGACACCCCAAAACACACCACCAGACGTGAACCTGCCCACTAGAGAGACAAGATCCAGCCTCATCCAGCACAACACAGGCACTAGTCCCCTCCACCAGGAAGCCTACACAACCCACTGAAACAACCTTAGCCACTGGAGACAGACATCAAAAACAACGGGAACTACGAATGTGCAGCCTGCAAAAAGGAGACCCCAAACACAGTAAGATAAGCAAAATGAGAAGACAGAAAAACACACAGCAGATGAAGGAGCAAGATAAAAACCCACCAGACCTAACAAATGAAGAGGAAATAGGCAATCCACCTGAAAAAGAATTCAGAATAATGATAGAAAGGATGATCTGAAATCTTGGAAGTAGAATGGACAAAATGCAAGAAACAGTTAACAAGGACCTACAAGAACTAAAGATGAAACAAGCAACAATGAACAACGCAATAAATGAAATTAAAAGTACTCTAGATAGGATCAATAGCAGAATAACTGAGGCAGAAGAACGGATAAGTGACCTGGAAGATAAAGTACTGGAAATAACTACTGCAGAGCAGAATAAAGAAAAAAGAATGAAAAGAACTGAGGACAGTCTCAGAGACCTCTGGGACAACATTAAACGCACCAACATTCGAATTATAGGGGTTCCAGAAGAAGAAGAAAAAAAGAAAGGGACTGAGAAAATATTTGAAGAGATTATAGTTGAAAACTTCCCTAATATGGGAAAGGAAATAGTTAATCAAGTCCAGGAAGCACAGAGAGTCCCATACAGGATAAATACAAGGAGAAATACGCCAAGACACATATTAATCAAACTGTCAAAAATTAAATACAAAGAAAGCATATTAAAAGCAGCAAGGGAAAAACAACAAATAACACACAAGGGAATCCCCATAAGGTTAACAGCTGATCTCTCAGCAGAAACCCTACAAGCCAGAAGGGAGTGGCAGGACATACTGAAAGTGATGAAGGAGAAAAACCTGCAACCAAGACTACTCTACCCAGCAAGGATCTCATTCAGATTTGATGGAGAAATTAAAACCTTTACAGAAAAGCAAAAGCTGAGAGAGTTCAGCACCACCAAACCAGCTTTACAACAAATGCTAAAGGAACTTCTCTAGATAAGAAATGCAAGAGAAGGAAACGACCTATAATAACGAACCCAAAACAATATAGAAAATGGGAATAGGAACATACATATCGATAATTACCTTAAATGTAAATGGACTAAATGCTCCCACCAAAAGACACAGATTGGCTGAATGGATACAAAAACAAGACCCTTATATATGCTGTCTACCAGAGACCCACCTCAGACCTAGAGACACATACAGACTGAAAGTAAGGGGATGGAAAAAGATATTCCATGCAAATGGAAACCAAAAGAAAGCTGGAGTAGCAATTCTCATATCAGACAAAATAGACTTTAAAATAAGGACTATTAAAAGGGACAAAGAAGGACACTACATAATGATCAAGGGATCGATCCAAGAAGAAGATATAACAATTGTAAATATTTATGCACCCAACATAGGAGCACCTCAATACATAAGGCAAATACTAACAGCCATAAAAGGGGAGATCGACAGTAACACATTCATAGTAGGGGACTTTAACACCCCACTTTCACCCATGGACAGATCATCCAAAATGAAAATAAATAAGGAAACACAAGCTTTAAATGATACATTAAACAAGATGGACTTAATTGATATTTACAGGACACTCCATCCAAAAACAACAGAATACACATTTTTCTCAAGTGCTCATGGAACATTCTCCAGGATAGATCATATCTTGGGTCACAAATCAAGCCTTGGTAAATTTAAGAAAATTGAAATTGTATCAAGTATCTTTTCTGACCACAACGCCATGAGACTAGACATCAATTACAGGAAAAGATCTGTAAAATATACAAACACATGGAGGCTAAACAATACACTACTTAATAATGAAGTGATCACTGAAGAAATCAAAGAGGAAATAAAAAAATACCTAGGAACAAATGACAATGGAGACATAACGACCCAAAACCTATGGGATGCAGCAAAAGCAGTTCTAAGGGGGAAGCTTATAGCAATACAAGCCCACCTTAAGAAGCAGGAAACATCTCGAATAAACAACCTAACCTTGCACCTCAAGCAATTAGAGAAAGAAGAACAAAAAAAACCCCAAAGCTAGCAGAAGGAAAGAAATCATAAAAATCAGATCAGAAATAAATAAAAAAGAAATGAAGGAAACGATAGCAAAGATCAATAAAACTAAAAGCTGGTTCTTTGAGAAGATAAACAAAATAGATAAACCACTAGCCAGACTCATCAAGAAAAAAAGGGAGAAGACTCAAATCAATAGAATTAGAAATGAGAAAGGAGAAGTAACAACTGACACTGCAGAAATAAAAAAAATCATGAGAGATTACTACAAGCAACTCTATGCCAATAAAATGGACAATCTGGAAGAAATGGACAAATTCTTAGAAATGCACAACCTGCCAAGACTGAATCAGGAAGAAATAGAAAATATGAACAGACCAATCACAAGCACTGAAATTGAAACTGTGATTAAAAATCTTCCAACAAACAAAAGCCCAGGACCAGATGGCTTCACAGGTGAATTCTATCAAACGTTTAGAGAAGAGCTAACACCTATCCTTCTCGAACTCTTCCAAAATATAGCAGAGGGAGGAACACTCCCAAATTCCTTCTACGAGGCCACCATCACCTTGATACCAAAACCAGACAAGGATGTCACAAAGAAAGAAAACTACAGGCCAATATCACTGATGAACATAGATGCAAAAATCCTCAACAAAATACTAGCAAACAGAATCCAACAGCACATTAAAAGGATCATACACCATGATCAAGTGGGGTTTATTCCAGGAATGCAAGGATTCTTCAATATACGCAAATCTATCAATGTGATAAACCATATTAACAAATTGAAGGAGAAAAACCATATGATCATCTCAATAGATGCAGAGAAAGCTTTTGACAAAATTCAACACCCATTTATGATAAAAACCCTCCAGAAAGTAGGCATAGAGGGAACTTTCCTCAACATAATAAGGGCCATATATGAGAAGCCCACAGCAAACATCATTCTCAATGGTGAAAAACTGAACGCATTTCCACTAAGATCAGGAACAAGACAAGGTTGCCCACTCTCACCACTCTTATTCAACATAGTTTTGGAAGTTTTAGCCACAGCAATCAGAGAAGAAAAGGAAATAAAAGGAATCCAAATCGGACAAGAAGAAGTAAAGCTGTCACTGTTTGCAGATGACATGATACTATACATAGAGAATCCTAAAGATGCTACCAGAAAACTACTAGAGCTAATCAATGAATTTGGTAAAGTAGCAGGATACAAAATTAATGCACAGAAATCTCTGGCATTCCTATATACTAATGATGAAAAATCTGAAAGTGAAATCAAGAAAACACTCCCACTTACCATTGCAACAAAAAGAATAAAATATCTAGGAATAAACCTACCTAAGGATACGAAAGACCTGTATGCAGAAAATTATAAGACACTGATGAAAGAAATTAAAGATGATACAAATAGATGGAGAGATATACCATGTTCTTGGATGGGAAGAATCAACATTGTGAAAATGACTCTACTACCCAAAGCAATCTACAGATTCAATGCAATCCCTATCAAACTACCACTTGGCATTTTTCACAGAACTAGAACAAAAAATTTCGCAATTTGTATGGAAACACAAAAGACCCGGAATAGCCAAAGCAATCTTGAGAACGAAAAAAGGAGCTGGAGGAATCAGGCTCTCTGACTTCAGACTATACTACAAAGCAACAGTAATCAAGACAGTATGGTACTGGCACAAAAACAGAAAGATAGATCAGTGGAACAGGATAGAAAGCCCAGAGATAAACCCACGCACATATGGACACCTTATCTTTGATAAAGGAGGCAGGAATGTACAGTGGAGAAAGGACAGCCTCTTCAATAAATGGTGCTGGGAAAACTGGACAGGTACATGTAAAAGTATGAGATTAGATCACTCCCTAACACCATACACAAAAATAAGCTCAAAATGGATTAAAGACCTAACTGTAAGGCCAGAAACTATCAAACTCTTAGAGGAAAACATAGGAAGAACACTCTATGACATAAATCACAGCAAGATCCTTTCTGACCCACCTCCTAGAGTAATGGAAATAAAAACAAAAATAAACAAATGGGACCTAATGAAACTTCAAAGCTTTTGCACAGCAAAGGAAACCATAATCAAGACCAAAAGAGAACCCTCAGAATGGGAGAAAACATTTGCAAATGAAGCAACTGACAAAGGATTAATCTCCAAAATTTACAAGCAGCTCATGCAGCTCAATAACAAAAAAACAAACAACCCCATCCAAAAATGGGCAGAAGATCTAAACAGACATTTCTCCAAAGAAGATATAAAGAATGCCAACAAAGACATGAAAGAATGCTCAACATCATTAATCATTAGAGAAATGCAAATCAAAACTACAATGAGATATCATCTCACACCAGTCAGAATGGCCATCATCAAAAAATCTAGAAACAATAAATGCTGGAGAGGGTGTGGAGAAAAGGGACACTCTTGCACTGCTGGTGGGAATGTGAATTGGTTCAGCCACTATGGAGAACAGTATGGAGGTTCCTTAAAAAACTACAAATAGAATTACCATATGACCCAGCAATCCCACTACTGGGCATATACCCTGAGAAAACCAAAATTCAAAAAGAGTCATGTACCAAAATGTTCATTGCAGCTCTATTTACAATAGCCCGGAGATGGAAAGAACCTAAGCGCCCATCATCGGACGAATGGATAAAGAAGATGTGGCACATATACACAATGGAATATTACTCAGCCTTAAAAAGAAATGAAATTGAGTTATTTGTAATGAGATGGATAGACCTAGAGTCTGTCCTACAGAGTGAAGTAAGTCAGAAAGAAAAAGACAAATATCGTATGCTAACACATATATATGGAATTTAAGGGGAAAAAAATGTCATGAAGAACCTAGGGATAAGACAGGAATAGAGGCACAGACCTACTGGAGAACGGACTTGAGGATATGGGGAGGGGGAAGGGTGAGTTTTGACAGGGCGAGAGAGAGTCATGGACATATACACACTAACAAACGTAGTAAGGTAGATAGCTAGGGGGAAGCAGCTGCAAGGCACAGGGATATTAGCTCGGGGCTTTGGGACAGCCTGGAGGGGTGGGAGGGGGAGAGTGGGAGGGAGGGAGACGGAAGAGGGAAGACACATGGGAGCATATGTATATGTATAGCTGATTCACTTTGTTATAAAGCAGAAACTAACACACCATTGTAAAGCAATTATACCCCAATAAAGATGTTAAAAAAAAAAAAAAAGTGGTACTGGGAAAACTGGACAAGTACATGTCAAAGTATGAGATTAGATCACTCCCTAACACCATACACAGATATAAGCTCAAAATAGATTAAAGACCTAAATGTAATGCCAGACACTATCAAACTCTTAGAGGAAAACATAGGCACAACACTCTATGACATAAATCACAGCAAGATCCCTTTTGAGCCACCTCCTAGAGAAATGGAAATAAAAACAAAAATAAACAAATGGGACCTAATGAAACTTCAAAGCTTTTGCACAGCAAAGGATACCATAAACAAGACCAAAAGACAACCCTCAGAATGGGAGAAAATATTTGCAAATGAAGCAACTGACAAAGGATTAATTTCCAAAATTTACAAGCAGCTCATGCAGCTCAATAACAAAAAAACAAACAACACAATCCAAAAATGGGCAGAACACCTAAATAGACATTTCTCCAAAGAAGATATACAGACTGCCAACAAAGACATGAAAGAATGCTCAACATCATTAATCATTAGAGAAATGCAAGTCAAAACTACAATGAGATATCATCTCACACTGGTCAGAATCTACAAACAATGCTGGAGTCGGTGTGGAGAAAAGGGAACCCACTTGCACTGTTGGTGGGAATGTAAATTGATACAGCCACTATAGAGAACAGTATGGAGGTTCCTTAAAAAACTACAAATAGAACTACCATATGACACAGCAATCCCACTACTGGGCATATACCTTGAGAAAACCATAATTCAAAGTCATGTACCAAAATGTTCATTGCAGCTCTATTTACAATAGCCAGGACATGGAAGCAACCTAAAGTGTCCATCAACAGATGAATGCATAAAGAAGATGTGGCACATATATACAATGGAATATTACTCAGCCATAAAAAGAAACGAAACTGAGTTATTTGTAGTGAGATGGATGGACCTAGAGTCTGTCATACAGAGTGAAGTAAGTCAGAAAGAGAAAAACAAATACCATACGCTAGCACATATATATGGAGTCTAAGAAAAAAAAAAAAGGTCATGAAGAACCTAGGGGCAAGACGGGAATAAAGACACAGACCTACTAGAGAATGGACTTGAGGATATGGGGAGGGGAAGGGTAAGCTGTGACAAAGTGAGAGAGTGGCATGGACATATACACACTACCAAACGTAAAATAGATAGGTAGTGGGAAGTAGCCGCATAGCACAGGGAGATCAGCTCCGTGCTCTGTGACCACCTAGAGGTGGGGTATAGGGAGGGTGGGAGGGAGGGCGATGCAAGAAGGAAGAGATATGGGAACATATGTATATGTATAACTGATTCACTTTGTTAAAAAACAGAAACTAACACACCATTGTAAAGCAATTATACTCCAATAAAGATGTTAAAAAAACAGAATTAAGAGGTTTATTAATTATGTATTCCTGTGTAACAAATAGTCCAAAAACTTTAGCAGCTTAGAACAACAGACATTTATTATCTCACAGTTTCTATGGAAACAGATATAGGAAAACAGGTGCAAGTGAGCTGGGAGTGTCAAAGCCTCAGGCCCTGGCTCTCAGGCAGGGTGCCATCAAAATATTGGCAGGGCCTACAGTCATCTCAAAGCTCAACTGGGGGAGAGTCCCCTTCCAAGATTGCTCATGTTGTTGCCGTCAGGTCTTGTTTCTTTGTCACACAGGGCTCTCCACTGGCTCCTTGAATGTCCTCATGACATGGCAGCAGTCTAAGGTGTTGACGCCAGAGAAAGGAAGATACAGTCCTTTATTATTTAATCATGAACATAACATCCATCATTTTTGCTTTTTCTATTTGTTGGAAACTGTCACCAGATCTAGCCCACATTTAAGAGAAGGATAATACATGAGGATAAGGATCATTAGGAGCCACCTCAGGAACTGTGTATCTATGAGGGATATAGAACATCTTTTTCTATGTATTTGACTTGGAGTGTGTGTCCCATAAAAACTCTTTAAAATGTTTATATTTTCAAATTTATCTTTTATGTTGTCTGAAGTTATTACTGTACTCAGGTCTTCCCCATTCTTAGAGTACTTTCAAAAAATTAAACCCTAGGAAGATTTCTTATGTTATTTTTATGGATTATTTTTGTATTTAAGCCATTTGAGCAATTTGGAAGTTACAAAGAATGAGGTATGGATTTTGCTTTATTTTATCCAAATAGTGAGCTATTTGTCTCAAAAATATGTATTAAATAATTCAGCTTCCCTTTCCCTGATTTGAAATGCACAATGGCAGAATTTTACCCCATTCTACTCAAAATAAATAGATTGCTCCTCAAATCCTTGTGATTTCTTATAAAATTTTCTTTTATAATCTTGTGATTATAAAATAGGTATAACCTGTGAGAACAAAGCTTGTTCTGAAAAAAATCATCTAACTCTTCATATCACAGAATCAGTTCTAAATCTTAATATATATATATATATATATGCGTGTGTGTGTATATATGTGTGTGTGTGTGTGTATATATATATATGTATATATATATATATATATATATATATATAGTTTATGCCATCATGTATCATATGACTTAAACTCTTAAGGACTTAGTTATATGATCCATGTAGGTGTAAACTTTGTATCTACTAAATGAAGCAGTATTTTGAAACCATCAGCAATCACTTGATTTTGGGACTGTGAGTATATATTCCATAGTCAAAATTAGAAATTAATATTTTCTTATGACAATTAAAATTATGTGTGTAGATTCTTACTGCTACGCACTCAAGACCTAGGACTGCGGAGGAGCTGATCTATCAGGTTTTCTTGCTAGCTATCTGTTGCCAGTTATGTACTTAATAATTGAGAACATAATTCACTTCTTTCAGTTTCTCCAAATCCTCCTCTATACAACCTCCCTTTGAGCTGAAAACTTTCCATTCAGTAAAGTGGGTTACTTTTGTCTATAGGAACATGGTGGGTTAATGATGGCATAACAGCTCTCATAGTTTCTTGGAAAGTCTTGCATCTACTGCCACCCTCTGAAGTGGCAGGGTACACAATACCTATTGTATTGTTCTCAGCTTCTTATGAAAATCTAAAACTTAAAGAGTTCTGTTTCTTATTCAGTTAAACTAGTTGTCTGTATGATTCTTATTGTTGTTATAGTTACCTTGTTATATTTACCTTGCTTTCTGGCTATCAATACTTATGTCATTTCATCTGACTATTACCTCCTTGAGATCATACTATATTTCATAAGTTTTGTATGCTCTGGAGGGCTTAAAACAGTGCCTTGCACAAGATAGATAATGAAAATATGTTTTGAATGAAGTAAATCATAATGCACTGGTTGGTGTATTTTGTCTGTGACTGAAAAAAAATTTTTTTATAGTAAGCATACATGATGTTTGGCTGATGCCATACATTTTCACTTAATTCATTGTCTCTTTTAACTGAAAATATTTTGTTAGAATATAAGGGAGTTTAAACTCTTATTTGGAAAGAGATGTAATTTCTTTGTAGCTGAAAACTTCAAAGGTTTGCTAGTGGCAGATTATCCTTGCCCGATATAATTATCCTATGTAGTTAGAGACTATACTATAAGACATTACCATACAAAAGTTCCTTGACTGTAAGGCTGTTTTCTTTGTTCACACATTTTCTCTCCCATGAAGTAAGGTTGTGATACACATAAAGTTAATATTTGAGAAATGACTACATTGTAGAGCTTCATTGGTGGTGACATTGGTCAATCACATGAAATTTATTAGAATTCTAGATGAACTCAATGTCATCAAATTCCAGTTCAATCTAACACTGACTTCCAAAACTGTGCCCTTCTCTCAAATTTCATGACCACATCCCTAGTGCTGCATTATAATATCTCATCATGTGGACAAGTGCAGACATCATGCACACAGTGCTCACTTGCTATAAAAATTTAGAAAATAAATCTAAATACCAATAAACGGAGAAAATAAAATCAACTATAACTTGATCATTTAGAGATAACATTTTAGTGTTTCCATCTAGATGTGTTTATTTGCATATAATATGAATCTGTCATATAGATATTCAATTTTTCACTTAATGTGCCATGAACATTATTTTATGTCAACCATGTACCATGAACATTGTGTACTAAATATGCTTTTTAGAAATCAAATTCAGTGGCTTCATTAGAGTGGAGAGTAGCATATTTATTTTACCAATCCCTGATTTTTGACAATTTAAGCCCTTTCCAAATATTTATTATTATAAAAATTCTCACAATAATAATTCATGTGCCTAGGTACTTACATACATACACTATTATAATATTCCTGATGTACAATATTTCTGTATTTCTTTCAATTACTGTATTTGTTTATATTAAACCCCACTTTTCCTGACTCTACCATTTCAGTCTCCACATATCATCAGAGTAATCATTTCACAATGAGATTTATATGCCATGCCTCAGTTTAATAATTTTCAGTGGGTCCCCATTGCCAGCTTGCATATCTAAAAGATCAAAGCATCCTCCTAGCCTTTGAATTCTGCCTCTTCCCAATTAGGATCTCTTGATTTTTACCTGTAGGCTTAGTTCTTCTCCAAATTCCCGGAGCAAATCCTGGTGATTTTATACTTAAAGGCATACATTCCTCAAAAAATTCTATTAAAATTCAGAACCTTCTCCCAATGACAAAACAAAAAATGTAGATAACTCCACGATGAAGCAGAATTTGGGTCTCACTTAGTCATAAATTCAAACTGTCATTTCAAATAGACACGATTTGGCTGATGTGAGCATTTCACAAAAGAAGTGGTAAGAAACAGTTTTGTAAAGACAGTAGTACACAGAGGAAGCGCTTAATGTTATCTTTTAGATGTGAAAGCAGAAACTAAGGTTCAGAAGAATAAACTTACTTTTCATCCTGCTTAGCTACGCAGTCTCTTTCTATGGAAAGCAGTAAATATTTATTATAGGTTAAAGGCAATGAAAATAATGGACCTGTAGCTGGCAGCCATGCCAGGTAGTTGTTGGCACTGACAACATTTACCATATAAGCAATGACTGTCAAATTTAAAGAGCAAACACATTTTCCAGGAAAGCTCATTTAATATTCATTTGCCAAGCACAGGGTATATTCAATTTGAGGGTTAACACTTAAAAAATACAGACAAGAGGCAGAAAATATTGATTTTAAAAGAAGAAAAGGGGGAGGACATTTAAAAATCCATTTAAAATTAAAACTTTTCACAGAATCTCTAAAGTGGATCTAATAAATCCTGTGTCTCATATAAGAAACAGGCTTATTTCTGCTGTCTCAGATCATTTTGCAGACCCTTCGTTTAAGTCATGGCAGCTTAGCCAGTCTGGCAAAGACTGAAGGAGAAAGAAAATGTTATTTATAGGCTTCTTATAGGATATGAATTGCTCTTATTTCTTCATAAAAATTCTATTTAAAAAAATTTTTATTACTGTATTTATGTAGCCCACCATACAAGGGGCTCAAAAATACCACCACTCCACACACACATACACACCCACCAAAGTGAATTGGTATGAAACGGGGCCCATAATTTGTGAAAGAAAGGATCTGGCCTCAGCTTGGATCCAATTAGGATTAAATCCCACTCACTACCACCTGGAAATAAGAAAGCAATGAGAAGAGATGAAATGAAAGTAATGAAAGTAATTAGAGAGAGAGAGAGACAGAGAGAGAGGGACAGAGAGAGAGAGAGGGAAAGAAGAAGGTGAGGGGAGAAAGAGAGAGAGAGAGACTCTCAAGCTACAAAAATAGAAGCCATTGCCAGTCTAGTAATACCTGGATAAAGACAGTTAATAGACATTATCATAGGAATTCATCAAACTAGACACATAATGAAGAATCTTTAAAAATGTACTAGAAACAAATACAGACTAGGTGGAAGTCAATTTTATAAAATTACACCAAATTCTATCCCTATAATGGATAGAACACTATGGTATAAACAGAATTTAAATCAAAACTAATATTTCTGAATACTAGCTTGAAGAAAACATTACATATATTATACTTTTTAATTCTCAGAGATTAAATTTTATTTTCACTCACTCCTCACATTCAATTAAGCACAAAATCCTGTTGATTTTACCCACATAACATCACTAGAGTATTCCCTTTCACGCCATTCCTTCTACCATATTTCCACTTCAGGGTTCTATCATCTCTCATTCAGAATATTAAAATATCTTCTTAGTGGAACTCCTTATCTCCTGTCTTGAGCACTCCTAACACATTCTCTACATTGAAGCTAGAAAAATCTTCCTAAAACTTTGTATGTTTTCATGTAATATTCCTCCTTAAAATTTGTCGGTAGCATCTTTTTACCTTCAGGATGAAAGACATCATCTATCCTATGGCATCCATGTCCTTTCACAACCCAGGCTTTGATTACCCTGTCAGCCTCATTCCTCATGCCCATCTCAGATTCACTGCCCATGTGCCATCTCTGCCAAGTCACCTGCAGTTCCCTCAAAACCGTCAGCTCTTTCTCCTCTGAATACTTCCTTATTCCATGCTTTCTGACAGTATTTATTTACCTCAACATTTTGCCTGGGTAGCTCCTGATTATCACTTTGGCTAACCTTAGGTTTCTTCTCCACTAGGAAGCCTTGCATAATGATTTCTAGTTCAGATTTGTTATTTCCTTTAGAGAGTCCCATAATATTATCATGTCCAATCTCTCATAATACTTAGTAAAAGTGTTACAGTGATTTCACTTGAGGTCATGGACATACTGAATGATCAGGAATGAAGAAAGTACCAAACACTGAAAGATGTTTGAAAAGTACTCACAAAGGGAACATGCCAGATAAAGGCAGTATCTGCCTATATATTATAACCTGCCCTAAGCATTGCCGTGGTGACTAACATAACGGTGTAGGTGGGAGATTTTGATGCTTTAGGACAAGTTAGTGGAATAAGAGTCAAGACAGGAAGAAATAGTAAACAATGTAAAACAAGGAGAATAAAGAAGTCATACAACTGTGAATTAAAGAATGATGTAGGAACTAGAAGAAAACTTCAACAGATCCGCTTTGGTGAAAAACAGGCTTGTTTTTTTCTTTGCAAGATTATGTAATCTACACAGTGGCCTTTCATGCACCACTCTTGGGAAAATAAGCTACTTTTTCACATTTTAATGAATAGAGTCATTTGTTTTTCATACCTCTGCTATTCTGATCTTCCAAAGGTCATAGAGTCTTCATCAAGTATTTTAAACTATAAATATCTAACAAATTAAAATAGAAATGTTATAGGAAATAAAAAATCTTTAATAGGAATCTTGCTTATACTAGCTAATGAAAGCAGCATACACACTGAAGTATTACCAAACAATGAATCCCATCAAACTGCTAATGGAAAGCCTTAGAGCAAAATAATAAAAATGGTTTTTGAATGTGGTGTGTGGCTACCAGTGGCATCACGCTAATCAAAACTCATATATGCTCACAGCTCTCCACAATTTCGTACAAACTCTTACCCTCATTTTGTTTCTCAGTCTTCCCTTACATATTTGTTTTCACTTACATCTATTTACTCTCATGAGCAGAATCTGAGTTGTCCAGTATTGATGCCTTTGTTTACACAGTTGTTTCCGCATAGAGTGCTCTTTATCTCTCTACACATCTCCAAATGGTACTTGTATTCAAGGTCTAATTTAAATCTTACTTCTTTCATAATTTCTTGGCCAGTGTCTATTGAAATGCTATCTCTTAGCTCTGAATTATATTAGGATTTATCTTTTCATTTAGTGTCCTGCATTAACTATAACCAAACAAAAATGAGATTAAGTCTTTCACATTACTTGTAAACTGAGTCTAAAGGCACACTAAATGGCTAATTTAAGAATATTTCAGCAATCATAGTATTATTATATTGCTTACCTAGATAATTCTGAAAAGAAAATCATTCATGGATGCACATATTCTGTTATATAGTTTTATAATGAACAAATTATTTTTAAAATATCCCCTTAAAGCAGTGAGCTGATTGCTTTGTGTGGAGCCGATGCCCTGTCATTCGTTAGTCAATCTCTATTGAAATGATTTTTTCCTACTCTAAACTATGGTGGACTTATCATCTCTTATTTACTCGTCTATATTAGCTATAACTGTGCAAACATGAGATTGTAAATTGAGTCTAAAGACATCTCCAAACAAATGGTTCAAAAATATTTTTTAGTAACAATAGTATTATCAGAATAAGTATTACTTCTTGAAAAGATTCTATGAAAGAAATACCTTACAGCTTTATGCGTTCTGTGAACATTCATGTCATTACTTGACTATTTTAAAGGAATTTTCCCAAAGCACTGTTATGTATACTTTACCAAATTAAGTCTTATGGACCCCTGCTTGCTCCCTAGCCCTGCTGCGGCCCTCTGCCTCAGTGGGGAAGGTTCTTTCTCCATTTGAGTTCATGCAGCCAAAATAAAACCGAAGCTGAGATTGAAGCAGCTTTATTCAATGGTCAGAGAATGGAGAAGTAGAAACTTAGTTCACGAATCAACTTCTCACCATAATGGTGAGAGGGATTTGCTTTTTAGGAATAAGGACGATGAGGGTAGGAGTGAGACTAATGACGGAGAGGCACGTGCATTGGTTTTCTGGGAAAGAAGCAGGGCTTCCCTGGAAATGGGGTACCACCCCTTTTCTGTCCTTTTTTGGTTTGTGACATCCGGTCATAGTCACCTGTAGGTGTGTCATATAGTATACTATATAGTAAAATCAGCATAGAATGAGACTCAGGGTCTGCTGGAGGTCAGATTCGTAGCCATTTTGGTTTCAGCTGATTCTAACCAGTTTTTTTTTTTCTCTTCCTATAACTTCCTTTGTGTCCAGACCCTGTGACTTAAAGATATACGTTAGTTCCTGTTCAAAGGAGGGATTGGTGAGTTTTGAGCAAGGGTCTGGTGGCAACTCTGGTAATACATAGAGCAGAGGCTCTTTCTCTAAATATTAGCCAATTGACTGGTAAATTTAATAAGGGTAAGCACTAAACTGAAAGGTAAAAGAGCACTTATGCCTCATCACGATAGAAGGGATTTGGGTGTAAAAAGTATTAAAACAAAGTTGTCCTTAGTACCCCTAGCAATTCACTGAATCCCAGACCTGAAAATGGTGGTTATTCTCCATTATGTGTGAAGTGTTCCAGTTGGTTTTACTGGACGAAAGCTGAAAATTTAGAGTTTGCTCTAAACAATAAGCAAACAATAAGCAAAATAAACCAAAAAAATCTTATTCATCTATGTTTTGAAGAGGTAATATACTTACATGTTTCAAAATTCAAGAATTACAAGAATGCATAAAGAGTTTCTCTTCTTCTGCCTGCTCTTCAGCCACTTAATATCCCAACTGTGAGGCACCCAATTATACCAGTTTGTGAGACCTGTTTTAATTAAATTTATATTTCCTAAGCTGAAAGAGGTCTGTATTTGCCTCATGAAATGTAGGTCAACAAGACAGTTATTGAGTAGCACCTTTGCCGGGAAGGTTCCTGGATACTCTGAGAAAGAATTATAGAGAGGGCATGCTAGGGGATATCTTAGTGATACTTAATATACTAATTCCTCCTCCCATTAAGAGTATGATGCATTCTTCCTTCTCTTGTGATCCTATTATGTGTTGGCCACTTTACTACAGTTGGTTTCATTATCCCTACTTTATATATGAGAACACTAAGGCTCACATGAATTAATAGTTTCTAATGGTCATGCCAACAATAAGTGGCAGATTTGGAGTCAGATTTGAACTGCAATTGTGGGACTCTAAAGCCTTTGTTTTTTCCACTTACTGCTTAATCAGAGAAGGAAAATTCTTGAAGTCAGATTTCAGGAAGAATGAATGGGAAAACAGAGAAAGCCAAAACAGTTTAAAAATAGGATTTTATTTTTAAAAAATTAAAATGTAAAACAGCTTTTATAGACATATTACCAAAATTACCCACAGCAAATTTCAGTTACAAAACAGTTACACTGTTTACACAAGGTATTTGAACAACCTATCAGACTCAGCTACTCATAAGGCGTTGGGAGATTGTTGGGGAAGGTCTTCTCATGGGCAGAAGTCAGGTTACAGAGAATAATTCACCAATCACTAAAGTAAGAACATGTTACAGCACATAAACTTATTTTTCTTTTGTGATCTCAAAGGACAATGCAAACATTATCCACACCAGAGCCCAAGAAGTACAGGTATCTTTTATTCCCACTTCATAAGTGAGGACATAAGACCCCCTGTGAGTCAACTGCATAGCCCAGTCCTATGCTCAGACTACATAAATACTGCTAATGTTAACATTCTAGGAAACAAGTGGAAGAAAAATGTGATGCAGTAATGCCAGAGTGTTGCACTGGTCCTTATGGCGTTTTTGACGGCAGAATTAATTTCCTACCCGATTTAGTGAAGAATTTTAGATTATGAAATTGTTAATGAGTGCGAAAGGGAACTCCCTTCATTTCTTGGCCCCAAATGGCACAAAACTTAGATAAATTAAAATCTTGAGAAGCAGCATCCAAAATGGGAGGATCAATCTCCTTTAAAATACCTAATGAGTCTATCACTGCTAGATTTCCATATATTTTAATAGATGATTCTAAAATACATCTACCCTCTCTAATCAACCACCACCCTTCAAAGTTGACTATATACACATACACATAATTTCCTAGTAATTGCTCCACAGAATTCAAGACCCAGGGTAAATATGCCCTGTATATCACTAAATCAGGATTATGGTACACAAAAAGCAGGAACAATTTCTAGAGGTGTCTCAAACTTACTGTGAGATCTAGCCCATCCAAGCCTGATCACAAGAGAGCAAGTAAAAGCCACAGGCAGATGAAAGTCAATACCATTAGCAGGGCTGAAGCTGAGGAATTTATCTGCTGTTGGATACTGACAGCCTCTGGCTAATCAGGCATCTAGCATGATGTATTTTCACTTTAGATCTAGGGGGAGGAGAGGAGAATGTTGCAATCATGGATGTTAACTCACTAAGAATTGAATGCAGGGCCTAGTTAAATTCCTATTGGAAGGAAAATACACAAGGCTAGTGACTAGACTCACTGATTAATATATATGGTTGAAAGGTTTTTCTGGAAACAGGAACTAATCTAGCCTTCCCTTGAAATCTGGACATTGCACTAAACTTGTTCCAGGATGGGAGAGACATTCAAAAGTTTTGGTCATTTAACAGCTTTCTGATTTCAGTTTATTGTTAGCAAAAATAATACAAGTTTCCTCTAGAGACAGGCTTCCTTCCCTGTGATGGTAAGAGGAGAAACTAAATTGAGTTTGATATCTAAAGTTTCATGCCTACATGTGTAAACCAAAAACAACAAAAAGCCCAAACCAAAACGTCCCAGACTCTACAGCAGTGCTGTTCAATAAAAATATAATGTGAACCACATATACAATTTGAAATTTTATAATAGCCACATAAAAAAAAAAAGTAATAGCCACCTGTGGCTAAGAGCTACCTATTGGGCAGTGCAGCCCTAGAATTCGACTTCAAAAAAAAAAAAGGGAGGGCTTCCCTGGTGGCGCAGTGGTTGAGAGTCCGCCTGCCGATGCAGGGGACACGGGTTCGTGCCCCGGTCTGGGAGGATCCCACATGCCGCGGAGCGGCTGGGCCCGTGAGCCATGGCCGCTGAGCCTGCGCGTCCGGAGCCTGTCCTCCGCAACGGGAGAGGCCACAACAGTGAGAGGCCCGCGTAACGCATAAAAAAAAAAAAAAAAAAAAAAAAAATAAAAAAAAAAGGGAAAAACAAAGCAAACAGAACCCAATTTCAATAAAGAGGACGTTTAGAGTTGGGCTGTGATTGCTGATTTTTGGTGTCTGGAGAAAGGAGGCCCAGGAGTAAGAAACAAAGGAGAGGGCAGTGAAACGAAGCGTGATTGGGGCATCTCCAGAGAAGCCTGCTCTCCCCACGTTAGCCCAAGCGTTGAACGTCTGCCTAGAGGTGACGAGGTGTGCGGCCGATCCCAAAGGGTCACCGTCGCTTGGGCTTCAAAGCCCTCTTTCCCGGAATTAGAGCCAGTGGGGTGGAGAACGCAGATTTCGGGGCTCCGCGGTGGAGCCGCCAGGGCGCCCTACCTGTCGAGCAGCGGGGTGTGAATGTGCAGGTGTTTCACGGCCACCTGAACGCGCCAGTCTGCGTGGCGGGCAGAAGACACGGTGCCGGACGCGCCGCGGCTCAGGTAGCGCAAGTCGGCGAGCTTGTGGTACGGGTGCAGATGACCTCCTCGTTCATGGTAGCGGGTAGCGGACACTCAGGCAGCCGGTCGATTCCGGAAGTGCCTGCCGCTCCCGCGGCTCCATCCCCTGCGCGAGCCGGGTCTGCAGGCCCTACAGCCTGCCGGACCACGAGGCCGTCCATTTTCCGCGCAGCCCACGCCAAACCGCTGCTTATCCGGAGCCGGAGCGGACTCTTGTCTTCTAGAGACTGGTCAAGTCTGCGGCGGCGGGGCGCACAGGGGAGGAGCTTCCTCTCTCCGACGTGGCCCTCCCAGGCGCTGCCTGCCACTGGAGCCCGCCAGTCGGAGCTCCACCATCCCCAGACTTCTCAGGCGACATCAGCGGCGGATGCCGAGGCAGGGATGAGGGCCACTGGCCCGCGATCCTCCCAGCAAGGCTGCGGCCTCGGCCTGAGGCCCGAAATCTCCGCCTTGTGGCGCCCAGACGCCGTTTGCCACACCGGCGGGGCTCGGGCGGGGGCCTGGGAGTGAGTCAGGGGCGCTCAATTTGTCTTGTCTCCACCCAACCCACTAGGTTGGAAAAGTTTTCTTTTGGGGAAATTTCCTCTTCGCAGCTTCACACCCAGTCAGCGGACCCTCCCACCCAGGAGGAATCTCCTCTGGTCCCATGGGCGCGTCTTCCGGGAGTCACCAAACACCAGACAGAGGTAGCGTGGTTGGTGTGGCAGCGGCTGTTTCCTGACTCCAATCCTGCGCGGAAAGCCCTTTGAGGACGTGCGGTGGTGACTTACTAGGGCTCCGCAATTCTCAGCCCTGTGAGTCAGGTAGGGGTGTAGATTCACTTGCTTATCTGGACTCCAATCTAACCTCACTTCCAACTACTTTAGTCGTGTGGGGGTGGCTGATAAGCCCTGTCAGAGTTTAATCCTGTCTAAACCTGCAGATGTTTAGTTCCTGTTGGGTGCTTCTCTACTAGGGACCTATTTTTCTGACTTTTTTTTCTCTCCTTACGTCCATAATTACAGACAGAGATTGAAAAGTAACCTTGAGAGAGTCCCTCCCTTGATTCCAGGTAAGACTGCAAACATTACTTTCTTATAGATCTGGGAAGAATGCGGTGTTTAATGCCAATCAAAAAAGACTGCAAAGATCTTTTTACCTTAAAGAAACACTTTTCTACACCTGAAATGATTATTTTGCAAAGTGTGGTGCAAATATTATACACAATACCAAGTCCATGCTAGGCATTTAATGAATTCTAAAGCAAAAGTAATAGGGAATGCCTGACCTCAATCAGGGATTACTGCCTACAGAAAATCAGTGCTTCCTTTATTTTTGTATTGCCTGAAATGAGAGTAGCAGTGTTACATTTCACAATAAATGGAAGCTGTAATGAAAGAGTGTGTTTTAAAATTTGATAATTTAAAATAAAATACTTAGCTTTAAAGATATGGTCTGATAATCTGTGGTTCATTCCTTAATAAGCTTTTTGCTACAAAAAGTGCTCAGAAAACTTTTCCCATTCATTCATTCATCCAGTAAGTTTACAAACTAAGAATTCTAGAGAAAGAGAACAAAAATTAAGGAGGGAGGAAATGATCAAAATAATAATTCAAGAATTTCTTCCAGGACCAAAAGACAAAGATCTTCATATTTAGAGGACCCACCAGCTACCCACAGTGAATGAAGAAGGACCTATGTTAAAGCACACCATTAAAAAGATCAGAACACGAAGAATAAAGAGAGGATTCTAAAAGTTTTTAGAGGGAAGAAGCAGGAATAAACGGATGGGAATTAGAATGGCATTGGGTTTCTCAACAATAACACTTTTATGCTAAAACACTACAGTGAAATTTCAAGTTTTGTAAGACAATAATTTCCAACCTAGAATCCTATAGTCAAACTATCCATCAACTGTAAGAGTAGAATAAAAACATTTTCACATATACAAGGATGAAAACATTTATTTTCCATCCATCCATCCACCTTTTTTTTTTTTTCTTTTTTTTTAGGGCAAGTTACTAGAGGTTGTGCTCCAGCAAAACATGAGAGCAAGACAAGAAAGAGAAAGACATGGGATCCAGAAAAAAGGACTAGGAGAATGTGAAGGGAAATGCCAGGGTGAAAGATATGTGGCAGAATTAGAGAGCAATCGTTTTCACTGGAGAAGGAAGATGGCAGACTCCAAGAAGAAAGACTGGTTAGTGTAATTGAATTTATTTAGATTACTAATTTTGAGTATTTGGGTAGTTATATTGATAGATGTTTGATAGATCTAATGAAATACGTGATAAAATTGGAGAGAGAACTTAAAAAATATAAGCAAGTAAAAAACAGAAGCAATTATTAATTCCATGAAAACTAAAACTTAGACAAGAATGGAAACAACGTTTCTCCAACTGTTCTGTGGTGGTGAAAATTTTAAGACATTTTAGAGCTTCTGAAATACTCGTGTATTATAAATCTCGAAGGAGAGAACATGCAGCATAGAGCACTCTAAAATTTATTTATATTTTTAATTACATTACTTTAAAATTTTTAAAAATTAGTATTCACATGTTTCAAAATTTAAAAGTGTAACAGACAGATAATTCAAAAGAAAATTAGGCAAAAGACCTAGATACTTCACACAAGGGTATATCTAAATAGCAAATAGTACATGAATGTGAAAAGGTGCTCGACATCATCAGTCATTAGAGAACTACAAGTTAAAACCACAGTCCAATATCACTACACAAATACAAGAATAACTAAAATTAAAAGGACAGAATATAGCAAGTGTGGGTGAGGTTTTGTAACAATTGAAGCTCTTGTACATTGTTGGTGGGAGTATCAATTGGTACAATCAATTTTGCAAACTGTATGGCAGTACTATTAAAATTGCAGTTATGAGGATCCTCAGCAATTCTTTGCCTAGGTATATGGACATGCATATGCATATATTAGAAAGTTCATAGTAGTGCTATTTATAATAGCTTCAAACTGGAAATTACCCAAATATCCATACATAGTAGAATGAGTAAATGATTTGTGGCCCATTTACACAGTGGAATACTAAACAGCAATGATATTGAGCAGTGTACAGTATGATGAATTGCACAAATACAATACTGGATGAAAAAGCTAGACACAGAAGAGTATACATTTTATGAGTCAATTCCTATGAAGTACAAAAGTAAGCAAAACTAGCCTATGCTGTTAGAAATCAGGATAATGTCTACTCTTGTAGAGTGGTCATAGTGACTAGAAGGGACAGGATGAGGCCTCTGGGGTGATAGAAATGTTCTGTTTCTTGATCTAGGACCTAGACTCTTGGTGCCAGTTACATGGGTATGTTCAGTTATGAAAATTCTTTGAGGTTACACAATGTGCACTTTTCTGTATATATATATGTTATACTTCAATAAAAGGTTAATAGGTTTAAATACAAAATAAATAATATATGTGGGTGTATATTATGTCTCTTACTTTTATTTAATTAGTATTACAGTATATACCTGTTCACCTTGCTTGTCTTTCACTTAGTAATCTATTTCGGATATCTTTCCATACAAATGCATAAAAAGCTTTCTCATCTTTTTTTTTTAATGATGGATATGCCATAATTTACCCCTCATTGGTGGACACTTAGCTGGTTTCCACATATTTACTATTACAAATTATGCTGCAATAAGTAATCATATATGTCATTTCATACATGTGCAAGTGTATCCATATATATGTCCTAGAAGCTGAACTGCTGGACAAAAGAGTTATGTTCGTTTGTAATTTTGGTTTGTATTGTTGAATGGACCTTCACTGAGGTTGTTCCAGTTTTCTTTTTCTGCAGACAAATGAGAGTGCTGTTTCTCCACACACCTTCTTTCATTTCTTTTCGAGATGGATAGTATAATGTTGATCTGCTGATTCCTGTATTTCAGTGCTTCTAAACTCATTTAAATGCTAAGCTTCGTTTTATTGCAGACCTTCTAAATATCTGGCTTCAATTTGCTTATCACAACATCAAACCTTTAGCTTTCATGATAGTTTCACCATTATAGAGCTAAAATTATGTATTCTTAGTGATATGTACATTGTTTAATTAATGCCCATAATGAATGGCTAATGACAGAAAACCTAAATAATACTCATGCTAAACTACATCAACTAAATGAGAAACAAAAAACATGAGAATAATTATGCAAATTAGGCTAAAAAACAAGCCTCACACCTATATGTTGAATTCATCTATTCAGAATTCTGTAGAAACATATTAAGTCATATTTTCCATTTACTGAGAATAAAGGTTATTTATATCTGCATGTGCTATTTTAGGGACATGGTAGCTTGAAATGGCATGCTTGAAATCTCTCATAGTCTGTTTTTTTGTTTTGTTTGTTTTTTTAAGCTTCAATGCCTTTTATTCCTGTAAGTTCTTTTTATTTATTTATTTTTATAATTTTATTTTTTAAGTTAATTTTTATTGGAGTATAGTTGCTTTACAATGTTGTGTTAATTTCTACTGTACAGCAAAGTGAATAAGCTATATGTATACATATAATGTCCATCGACAGAGGAATGGATAAAGAAGATGTGGTATATATATGCAATGGAATATTATTCAGCCATAAAAAGGAATGAAATTGGGTCATTTGTAGAGACGTGGATGGAGCCAGAGACTATCATAAAGAGTGAAGTAAGTCGGAAAGAGAAAAACAAATATCATATACTAACGTTTATATGTGGAATCTAGAAAAATGGTACAGATGATCTTATTTGCAAAGCAGAAATAGAGACACAGACGTAGAGAACAAACGTATGGACACCAAGGGTGGAAGTGGGGGGGTGGGATGAATTGGGAGATTGGGATTGACATATATACACTATTGCTACTATGTATAAAATAGGTAACTAATGAGAACCTACTGTATATAGCTCAAGGAACTCTACTCAATGCTCTGTGGTGACCTAAATGGGAAGGAAATCCAAAAAAAGAGGGGATATATCTCATAGTCTTTAAAATTAGAAACAAGACAGAAAAGTTGAAAAATAAACCACTTAAAAAAGTACAAATGCAAGAATTAAAAACATCTCATATTCTAATTTTTTCTATTTTTTGGTCTAAAAGCATCTGGTAACCATTGGGGGAAAATGGGTGAAGGATATGTGGGACCACTCTGTATTATTTTTACAACTTCCTGTGAGTCTATTATTATCTCCAAATAAAAAGTTTTAAAAAGTTGTACCTGGGTGTATTAGTTTCCAGGGACTGCCATAACAAAGAACCACAAGAATTATAAAAAGGTATGTAAATGAGAAGTGAGGCTTCCTGATTCTTCAGATCTCCAGTTCACCTCTCCTAAGACAGCAAATAAATTTAACAAATATTATGTGCCATAATGCTAGGTGCTGGAAATACAGGGATAACAAAAGACACATGGTCTCTGTCCTTAAAATGCTTTTAGTGTTCTAAGGGAGATAGAACCTAAGCATACAATTACAGTAGAGTGTGATAAATGTTCTGGTAGGGAAGTCCAGGGCACACTCAGAAATTAGGGGAAAGAAGCCTGCATGGTAATTTAATGAAGAGAGGTAAGGCAAACTGCCCAAAGTCATAGAGTTTTTAAACTACAGAGACATGATTCCTGCACAAATCTATTTGAATTAAAGCTCATATTCTTTGTGGGAACTGCTTGCTGTATCACTAGGGTATTACATTTTCAGTTTCACTTTATATGATGTCTCAGGAGAGGAATTTAGTAGCAAGAGGGAATTTCCCAGCTACAAAAAGACAGTGATGGACAAAAATTTATTATTAATGGACATTTCATGGGAAATTCCATTTTCTTTTGACATTTTAATTGGCAGGTTTCCAAGAGTGTGGAAAGGTATGTTAGCAGTAGCTCAGTCTGCATTTAAAAATTTTAGCTCCTGAATTAAGCAGGATATTTTGCTTTTTCAAATGTCTTCAGAACTCAAAATCGTTTTCTCCAGCTGTCACTCCTAGCTTGTAAGCAAAATATACTAAGATATATTTTTTAGGCAATACACACACACACACACAGACAAAGCCACACTTTTTTTTTTTTTTTTTCTGCTTTAGGCAGTGGCTATGTGAAAGAGATTATAAGTTTAGTACCCTTTTTAGTATCCTTTTTTGGGCAAGTATAGACCAAGTTGTAGAAGAAGGCAGAGCTTTTCTTATTATAGTAGCCAATATAGTGTAGGTCAGGAGTCCCCAACCACCGGGCCGCAGCCTGGTACCGGTGTGCAGCCTGTTAGGAACTAAGCCGCACAGCAGGAGGTGAGCGGCTGGCAAGCGAGCAGAGCTTCATCTGCTGCTCCCCATCGCTCCCCATCGCTCGCCATCCCCCCCACCCAGTCCGGGGAAAAATTGTCTTTGTGACAAAACCGGTCCCTGGTGCCAAAAAGGTTGGGGACCACTGGTCTAGGTCATAACAGCGCCGGCTGGTGCAATTTGGAATCGGAAACATGACTGAAGCAGGGGTCCAATGTCAGCAGCTGAACAGGTTGCCAGAGAGAACTCTAAGGTTTATTGGGAACTAAGGAACACTCAGGAAGCTTCTTTGACTTAATTTTTATAATTGTAAAAAGGAATAGAAATGTCTGCCCTGCCAGGGAAACCTTGTTGCACAACTCCTGCCAAGGACACTGTTCACACTGGGGAGGTGCCATTCACGTGGACTACGTTATGAATGGGCCCCCTAGAGTTGTGCGATGTGGAGGCCCTATAGCCTACCTGTCTCCCAGGATTGTTCTGAGAGACTCAAGTTATACAATGAATATAAAAGAACTTTATGAGTTATAAACCTGTCAATCTATGTAAATAATAATAATAATATTTTCCTGGCCAGCTCTGCCCTTCAAGCAAAACATTCTTACCTAGTTTAAGAAAGAGAAAAGCAGCCCTTATTAGCTGGGAGCTGGCCTGGCACTCCCAATGAATTTGTGGCATTCTCCTGTTCAATATAAACACTTTCATAGAACATCAACCTTAGACAGGACTATTTTGTCACTGTAGTGGAGCAAGAAAAAATAAGACCACTTCATTATCATGTTTGAACAGACAGAGGTAAAAACATTGTTCAAACCACAAAAATGAGCAAACATTGCCCTTTCCTGGCTAATAATAAGTGCCTACTTCTTCTTTACCAATTATAGCTTTATCTCAATTTCATTATTCTCACTGGCTAGATATAAATTATTAAGATACCTGATCAGAGAATCACTCCTGCTTCCAGACAGCATCCAATGCAGGGAAGATACCCGTTTCCTTGAATGCTCCTCAGAATCACCTACAAGAAGTCCAAATCCTATGATAAATTATTTCTAACATCCTCTTACTGAGATGTCCTGATTCTTCATGGTACACATAACTGCTGCTTGCAGTGAGTCAGTAAACCCAGATTTATAGAACTGCAGATGTGTTCCTGGTGGTCTTTGGATAGAGGACATTGGCAGATTCATAGAGCAGTTATTATGAATGCTCTATGGAGCCCTCACTGTCTGCATTTCAGTTAAAGAACTGGCTCCTCTAACTTCTCTAGGGACTTAGCTATGGTGTAGTTTCTTTTTCATAGCCCAGAACTCCTGAGGAAGAGATTCTGGTTGGCCATAATATCACCCTTCAAGTCCTTTGTGGATTATGGGGATATGGACATGAGGTACTGAATTTCTAAAACAGCAACAACAACAACAATATCGACAACAGCAATAATAACTAAGACTTATAGGTTAAGAATCCGCCTGCAAATGCAGGGAGCATGGGTTCAAGCCCTGGTGCGGGGAGATCCCATATGCTGTGGAGCAACTAAGCTCGTGCACTACAACTACTGAGCCAGCTCTCTAGAGCCTGCAAGCCACAACTACTGAGCCCGCGTGCCACAACTACTGCAGCCCACGTGCCTAGAGCCTGTGCTCCACAGCAAAGAGAAGCCACCGCAATGAGAAGCCCACACACCACAACAAAGAGTAGCTGCCTTTCGCTGCAACTAGAGAAAGACCACGCACAGCAACGAAGACACAATGCAGCCAATGAATAAATTAATTTTTAAAAAAACAACGTAACACTTATATAATGCTTGCTATGTGTCAGGGACTCTTCTAGGCAATTTCCATAGAGTCACTCACTTAGTACACCAACACTATGCAATAGATGCTCTTATCACTCTAACTTTGCAGATGTAGAAACTGAGGCACAGAGATGTTAATTACTTGTGTAAGGTCCCACAGCTATTAAGAGGCATAGCCAGCAATTGAACAAAGGAAATTATATTGCTGTATTCTGAATCAGTTCAACTGTTCTCATGAAGTAATAGAGTACTGAGAGATGGAGTGTGAATGATTTGGCACCACTCAACACACTTTTATATGAAGAGTTATTTTATACGTGAGCAAGGATATCTTTTAAAGGAGTTCAGTCTAGCAATCTTAAAGTGTTGATGTGTCTCTTTAATAATAGTGTCTGTTAGGAATAATTTAAACTTTATGGAAGTAACTTCGTTGGCTATAATTTGCTTTTTCTTTTACATATGAACATTTTAATTCGGCATTTATTGACTGTCTATGATGAGCATGGCTCTTTCGTGTGTAGTATGGGACAAAAGCTCTACATTGCTATCTACAGAATAAATAAGCTCTACACTGCTGTCTACAGAAGTGATGACTAAAGTCTTTATATACATCATGATGATTTAAGTCTTTATATACATCATTTTTATCGTTTAGAAATCTTCCTTATTATAATAACAACTTGGAATTGGAATATAATTGGCATTAACTGATCTGATTCTAGCAGAAAAATATGGGGCTTTGGCACCCAATAGAGTTAAAAGTCTCCTTCTTCATTAATCTATGTGCATGACCTCTTTGGTATTTTGTAATCTCAGTGAGTCTCATTTCCTTCAACTATTAAATAGTTAAAATAATACTTTTCTTAAGGGTGTTAGGAGAATTAAATAGGATAATGTGCATAAGATTATCCCCAATAAGTATTAGTTTTCTTTCTCAAAGTAAAATATGTGGGCCTTGCCAATTTTAGTCTAAGTGAGAATTATCAACTTTATGATTGTCAAGGCTGGGTTATGAATAGTGAAAAATGACTTAAAAACTGTGTAGCCATGCTCTTGTTTCAAATGTGATCTCTGTGCAGACATGGACCATATCTGTTTTGTTCAACAGTGCCTAGGACAATGAAAGTGATAACAATACACCTACTATCACCTTAGACTGTGGAAGGATGTTATGGCCAGTAGAAGACTGCAATTCTTGGGTGAAAAGCATGCAGAATTCTCTAGTGTGCTCATTTCAAGTTTTTGTTTTTTCAAAGTTACAAGTTCATGTTTAAAAATCATTATAGTTCACAAAGGTAAATAATAATATCATGACATCTATTATGACAAAAGTACAGGATTTTAAAAAATCTTTGCAGCCAATATTCTGATAACTCTCTGAATGGAAACTGTATCTCTAAACTCTTATACTGTAGTCTAAGTAGAAGTAATATATTCTTTCACCTATTTAGAAAATTAAAGTATTATTAAAGAAACCATGTACAACTGAATATGTTGGATGGAAGATATTTTATTTCAAGCATAATTAGGTTTTAAGTTTATTCCTTTTAGTAGATTTAGGGAAAACTTAGTCATCTGATTGAATGAATATATCAATCTTCTTTAAAAACTTATTATGAAATAAATAGATGAAAGAAGTATTAAAATTGAAATACTAACTTCTCACACATAAAAATGTTTTACATTCTAACAAATACAGTATCATTAAGACAAGCTTGTATTGTAATTATTATCTCTATTGAGATATGATGGGGCTAATAAATGATATTATAAAGACAGGAAGATTCCAAAGAGAAAGGGAAGAAAAAAGATGAGCTACTATGTTACCAAACCTACAAGTCAAGTAAGATACTTCTCTTCCCCTAGGAAGGAGTACTGGCCTGATGAAGGAAGGGGAGTGGATGGTACAGCGAGAGCCTGGGTGTGTTATTCCAGTGAAAGAACTCCTCCTGGAAGAAAATACCTGGAATGAGGGGATGGTGGTAAGTGTTCTCCCCAACAATTCCCATTTTAAAGATGGGAAAACTAAGTCTAAGAGTAGATTGACTAACTTCAAGTATTACAAGTAAAAGGTGATAGAACTGGGAGTAAACCAGATGGTTTATTTCAGGTTTATCAGAGGGCCCTTATTAATGAGGTACACGATATATTATCCTAGAATCACAGTAAAACCAGGACCTATACATGTAAAAGTCAGAGCCGAATATCATAAATTTGCAGCTTTCTTTATATTTGCTTTGTGATGAGGTAATGAACTTATTAGAATAAAAGCATTGTATATATTTTTATTTAGTGAGTACTCAAATGGTGCATACATCTGCATTAAATGCCTGAAATATCTCAGTTATTAAGAAGCTATCATTGGAGACATAGCAGAGTGTACATATGTTTATGCACGCAAATATTTAACAGAAACACAGTAAAGAGGTTCAATTATATTCATGCTGAAGTATGGAGGTTACCAGAGAGTTAGTGAATGAGGAATTTACTCACTATTATTTTGTGGAGTGTAAATGATTGAGAAAACCTTACAGAAAGAGGTGATCTGAAGGTCAGTTCAAAGGAGAGAATCATTTTTAGCTGTTTCCAGAGAGTTTTTGTTACATTTTAGAGAGGGCTACAAAATCCAAGAATGAGAACCATGTCCCACCAAGACAACTGGTGGGTCTGCATGTTGCAAAGAAGCAATAGCATGGTGAATGAAGTCTGTACCTCACTACACTCTGGGCAATAAAATGTTTTAAGAGTCAGGTTCCATAATATGAGTTTGTAACATCTTACCTATAATTTGTGGGTAGATGGGCAAAGGCTTGGCCTTAATCACACATATAGAAACACGTTAACAAGATCATGTTTGGTTTTAACCCCAGTCTCTATTTTAGTACGTGCATTGCTTATCCTTACTGAAACTTGCTTTCCTCATCCGTAAGGGAAGTACTTTATGAACTGTGACATACTAACTAATTTTAGTTTTGAATCATGGCTCTTGTTTAAGGTTTTCTTTGTTCTAGTTTAGTGTCATTTGAGGGTGAGCACTGCACAAGGCACATATAGAAAAACACAGGGTATTTCCTGCCTTCCAGGAGTTTTAAGAAAAGAGAGAACAGTTTTTAGAGGCTTAGCACTTATTCCACCCTTGGATGTTTCCCTACTAACATGGTTTCTAAAATTACTCATCTGTGTGGAGCTCAATAAATATTTCTCCACTAACTAACATAAGACAGGCAGATCAAATAATTAGATGTAACACTTTCATTCATACAATATAGCATGTTATCTTACACATGAAAATTGGCAACATGTTCAAAGAGTAACCAAAGTGGCTTTTAGGATCTAGCTGTGTCAGAGAGTTTTGGTTTATTATCTCTCTCTTCTGCCTGCTGTATCTTGTATTTATTTATGTCATCTTCATGTATAACTTCTAAACTATAAGAGCTAGCCACTATGGCTTTGAATGTAATGAAGTCACAGTATGATGAAGGAATTGTTTTCTAATGCAACTCTCCCTAAACCTCAAAACATTAGAATAATTCTGTAGTCCTCCATTTGTCTCAGTTACTGCTCAGAGCGCTAATGCAGCGGGTTGTGTGCCTGGGCATTATGGGGTACTTGCTTTCACTGCTGAGCTTTCTAACACTACAAATAAAACATAGATTATTCAGAAAGTACAAAGGTGCAACATCTTCCCACAAAATCACTGATGAAGTTATTTCATTAATTAGCTCTTCAAAACAAAACAACTGATAACAACAGGATACCTATTGATTTATGAGGTAAAAAATTTCCTTTGAAAAGATAAATATTGATGCCAATACACTGGTGATGAAGTGGAGCCTAGGGGATGAGGGGCTCCTCATGTGGGGATGAGGCCAGCTAGCAGGCATTGTCTGAGTCAGGACCTTGAGCTGGGTCAGGAGGTATAGACCTTATAACTCTCTTATTGGTCATTAATCCTGGGGGTGAATGAAAACATCCTGTGAGATTTCTGAGTCAGTTCTGAAGTAGGTTCTCGTTCAAGTTGGGCAAACATGTAAGAGCAATATATAATTGCTTGGGCACCAGCCCAACCTGGAGTTGATGCTTAGGATGAGGTAGGTAGACAGAGACTAAAGGATCAATTTTTTAAACCAATGAGAAAATTGCTGAAGTTGCTCTACTCAGGCCAGGCATTGCGGGGTGCAGAGTACAACTGAGGAGTGGTTTATCCTTAATTCTTAAGTGTGCTAAAAGTAGATGTGTAGTTTTATTATATGGCATTTTGGGTCAGTAATGATAGTCGTACATACATGTCTGCTTCTCTATGTTACTTATACATTATATATATTACATATGTGTATCATATATGACATTAGTTCATACATGTACATTGTATAAAATTTAGAAGAATCAAAAGGGGTATAGTGAAAAGTTAGTCTCTACCCCTTTCTATGGCTCCCAGCCACCAATTTCCCTCCTGGAAGGTGAATTACAATTGCCAGTCTCTCACTTCCTCCTTTCATGCTCTTTGTTCTAGCCGATTAATCTCCTCAAGCCCAAGGGCTCCTGCTCAGAAATTTTCCAGCTTCTGCATTTTCCTGTCTGGTTAAATTTAACTTTACTTACCTATCTTTCAAAGCCTCAATGTTTTATTTATTCTTCTTTAATTTCTTTTGTCCAGTTCTCCTAACAAGCTCCCTATGTCTCATTCCTACATGTACTTGTTCTCACTTCTCATTCATGATCTTCTCTCTTCTCTAGTCTATCTGAAATTTCTGCTTCTCTGAGACTGAAGTCAGACCCTATTTTTTCTGACTGCTCCACCCATCCCCATTGATTTCCTTCTTCTCTGAACTCCTAGGCATCTACAAAGTGGGTTATGTTTCAGTATCCCAAAATGATGCCAAAATATGTTAAATAAAATATTAAGTTGCATTATTTGGCTGGAACTATATAAATCCAAAGAGGCAAAGAGGTTAGCTCAGAGCTATCAGCTGTTACAATTATCTTTGATTAATGAAAAAATTAACATACAGAATTTTTCAAAATATGGTTCTTGAGGGGAAAGAGAAAAAGGAGTACTTGCTGGGGAGAAGTTGCAAACCACTAACTGTACACACATCTAGTACCTAACTATGTAGTCAAGTGGTTGAGAGCATGACCTTTGAAGTCAGGCACACCTAGGTTTGACACTCTCTGATCTTTTGGAGCCTTGGTTTCTCAACAAGGAACTGAGTTAGCAAGTAAAGCACTCAGCACAACGCCTACTGTATGGTAAATGTTCAATAAATGTTATGTGTTATTGTTGTTGTTGTTAAATCTTATTTGCTATTTTGTAAGGTTTGTCTCCTGTGTTGGGCAGAATAGTTGACCCTCTTCCCCCTCCAAATGTCCACATCCTAATCACCAGAGCCTCTGAATGTTACCTTACGTGGCAAAAGGGACTCTGCCGATGTGATTAAATCAAAGATATTAAAATAGGGAACTTATTCTGGATTGTCAGGTAGACCCAGTATAATAACAAGGATCCTTTATAGATGGAAGATGAAGGCAGAAGATTCAGGGAAGAAGAATCAGTGTCAGAGTTAGAGTGATTTGATGTGAGAAGGAGTCAACCTGCTGTTGCAGGCTTTGAAGATGGAAGAAGAGCCAAGGAATACTGGCATCTCAAAAGAAGCTGGAAAACATAAAGGGATTGTCTCCCAGAGCCAGCAGAAAGGCTTTTAGCCCAGTAAGATCTGGTTCAGATTTGTGAGCCCTAGAATTGTAAGATAATAAGTTTGTGTTGTTTTAAGCCACTAAGGTAGTGGTAATTAATAAAGCATCAATAGGAAATGAGTGTACCTCCCCAGCTGAAGACCAATTTCGTAAAGCTCATAGTGTCCAGAGTAGTGTGGGATGGGAACATAAATGAACAAATTGGGTGTACTGAGGGTTCCAGCAGAGAGGCATAGCAACTTGTAAATTGCCCTTTATAGTGAAGAAGAGGAAATCAGAGTTAGCTACAAGCCAGGTGTCTTTCTAAATGTGGATTTCCATTACAATATAAATTGAAAATACTGGGGAAATTCCCTATCTCACTGCCTGGGAAAGATGCCAACAGGCCATAAATTCACCTATACTCCAGTCAGGTTTTCCCCCTAAGTGTCCTTGCCTCCCTTACTTACTGCTAATTTACAAGATCAGTAATAATCACTATCATGCACTGGGTGCACAGTCTGTGTCAGGCATTGTGCTAAAGGTTTTGTACACATTATCATATTTAATCCTCACAAAATTCCCATGGTGGTAAAAAGAAATGGAGTACCTTGTTTTTCAAAGTTCAGGTCATGAGTCTCAGTGGAAGTTGAAATCAGTTTGGTGAGGATTGACAAGGAATTTTAAACAATAAAATACAGTAGAAAAATACCAGTGTACTGCATAAAATGAATAAGTATATTTTCATAAAATTTGGTTTCAATAATACATATAACAAAGACTCTCAAGTTACAGGTCAGTCTTAATTGATAAAATATATATGTATTGGGTTGTGTTGTAGAACATATTTCTTTTTTTTTTTTTTTTCTTGTGGTACGCGGGCCTCTCACAGTTGTGGCCTCTCCCGTTGCAGAGCACAGGCTCCGGACGCGCAGGCTCAGTGGCCATGGCTCACGGGCCTAGCCGGCTCCACAGCATGTGGGACCTTCCCGGACCAGGGCACGAACCCGTGTGCCCTGCATCGGCAGGCAGACTCTCAACCACTGCGCTACCAGGGAAGCCCTGTAGAACATATTTCTTATAGTGGGTTACATTAAAAAAATTGTAAACCCACCAGTAAAGTGGTTAAGAGTACAGGGTCTGGCAAAAAGGTTACCTTGGTTTAATCCTAGTTCTTTGTCTTACCAGCTCTGTGATCTTGAGTGGGTTACTTGTTCTCTCACACAGTTACTTTGTCTCCTTGGGTCTCATCTCAAAGGGTCTTCTTGAGGATTAAATGGATGAATCTAAGTAAAGCAGTTTGAACGGTGCTTTAGTAGCAAACACTCAGTTACTGTTACTTTCCCAATGTTACCTGGTTAGCAAGTGGCAGAACTGGGCAGATTCCTGTTCTGTCTGATAAAGTTTAGTCTTGAGTTTGAAATCAAAGGTAATTTCAAGCTGACTTAGGTGTCCCATCAAAACAAACAAAGAACAAAATAAGTGTGCCTTTACAATAATTTACCAGCAAATTAAAAAGATGGGAACCCTCATCTTCTCAGGAAGTTGGCCTATGTTGGCAGAGTCTTGTCTCTGAGAGAGTACAGGTTTCCTGTCTTGTTCTGCTCTGAGTTACAGGAGAAGAATATGTGGAAGGCACTAGGTTGTTTGAAATATAGAACAAACTGGTGACTCATATAAAACTTTACCGTAGGATCACCATATAAACGTTTACATCTAAAAGGAATCAGGCAAAGGAGGAAATCATGCAAGAGTCTGGAGGGAGGCCTTCAGCTAAAAGTTTGTGAGATGACTGCTTTTGTTATTGGTTGTATTTGTCTTTTGTTTTTTTCTGCTCTGTTTCCTCCCTCTGCTCCAGCAGGCAGCTGAGCCATTTTATCAAGTTCTTAAAAAATTTTCTGATGCTACCTGGTGTTACGTGCTTTGAGTGTTGGTTGAAATATATAGCCAGGCTATACTGCTTTCACAGGCTCTGAAAATTTAAGAATTTAAGAAGCTAATGAGTTTCTTAAGTTATGTGTAAGCCTTAGTTGCTGAAAATTATTCTGGGCCTTTAAACTGCTGATTTTTATATTCAGCCAAAAGCCAATTTAAAAATGAATTCCATACTACCTCCAATTTGCTTGATTGTAGAGTAATTTTATATCTAGTTAAGGTTTTGTTGGAATATGTATTTCTAGATTCTACGGTTTGGAAAGTGTGTGAATCCAGCCTCTGTACCAGGATGTGGCAGGGAGTTAGCAGTGTTTTGAACCATCAGGGAAAGGAAGTAGATATATTCAGCACCCTGCCCCATCTCAAAAGATCCATTTTCTCATCTTAGTAGTGGTAATCTTTCATTTGTTATTTTGGTTTGAATGTTGTTTGTAGCATATGGCCCTAATGCCTTAGACCCCTAAGTAGAATGGAAAGTAGTGCTAATAATTCTCTGACGGAGACGTACCCCTTCTTCCCCTACGTCGTTGTTCTTGAAGGATATGATTTCTCTTTTATTATTTATTTATACTTTTTAAAAGAGCAGTTTGAGGTTCACAGCAAAGTTGTGGGGAAGGTACAGGAATTTCCCTTATACTAACTGCTCCTGCAAATGCATAGCCTCCCCTATTATCAGCATCCCCCGACCAGAGTGGTTCATTTATTACACCTGTTTAACATACACTAACACATCATAATCATTCAGAGTCCATAGTTTACATCTGTTTACATTACATAGTCTACATTGCAGTTCATTCTTGGTATTACACATCTCACACCAGTCAGAATGGCCATCATCAAAAAATCTAGAAACAATAAATGCTGAAGAGGCTGTGGAGAAAAGGGAACACTCTTGCACTGTTGGTGGGAATGTGAATTGGTACAGCCACTGGGGAGAACAGTATGGAGGTTCCTTAAAAAACTACAAATAGAACTATCATATGACCCAGCAATCCCACTCCTGGGCATACACCCTGAGAAAACCATAATTCAAAAAGAGTCATGTACCAAAATGTTCATTGCACCTCTATTTACAATAGCCAGGAGATGGAAACAACCTAAGTGTCCATCATCGGATGAATGGATAAAGAAGATGTGTCACATATATACAGTGGAATATTACTCAGCCATAAAAAGAAACGAAATTGAGCTATTTGTAATGAGGTGGATGGACCTAGAGTCTGTCATACAGAGTGAAGTAAGTCAGAAAGAGAAAGACAAATACTGTATGCTAACATATATATATGGAATTTAAGAAAAATCATGTCATGAAGAACCTACGGGTAAGACAGGAATAAAGACACAGACCTACTAGAGAATGAACTTGAGGATATGGGGAGGGGGAATGGTAAGCCATGAGAAAGTGAGTGGCATGGACATATATACACTACCAAACGTAAAATAGATAGCTAGTGGGAAGCTACCGCATAGCACAGGGAGATCAGCTCGGAGCTTTGTGACCATCTAGAGGGATGGGATAGGGAAGGTGGGAGGGAGGGAGACGCACGAGGGAAGAGATATGGGAACATATGTATATGTACAACTGATTCACTTTGGTATAAAGCAGAAACTAACACACCATTGTAAAGCAATTATACTCCAATAAAGATGTAAAAAAAAAAAAGCACACTTGAACAATTGTTTTTTTTGTTTTGGTTTTTGATATTTTAGTTTAAATTTTATTTCCTGCCCCCAAACATCCATTAAGCCCCCAGGAGAAGGAAAAGTGGATGTGACTAGAAATAGAGAGAAACTTTCTTCAGAACAATGGCCATGGCAAGCTTAGGCACTTTTGGTGAAATCTCTCTGTGAAGTACTGGCAGAGGAATAAAGTTCAAACTGACACAGAAATATTGCTTTTTTTTTTTTTACATCTATATTGCAGTATAATTGCTTTACAATGGTGTGTTAGTTTCTCCTTTATAACCAAGTGAATCAGTTATACATATACATATGTTCCCATATCTCTTCCCTCTTGCGTCTCCCTCCCTCCCACCCTCCCTATCCCACCCCTTTAGGTGGTCACAAAACACCGAGCTGATCTCCCTGTGCTATGCGGCTGCTTCCCACTAGCTATCTATTTTACGTTTGGTAGTGTATAGTATGTCCATGCCTCTCTCTCGCTTTGTCACAGCTTACCCTTCCCCCTCCCCATATCCTCAAGTTCATTCTCTAGTAGGTCTCTGTCTTTATTCCTGTCTTACACCAGGTTCTTCATGACATTATTTTTTCTTAAATTCCATATATATGTGTTAGCATACGGTATTTGTCTTTCTCTTTCTGACTTACTTCACTCTGTATGACAGACTCTACGTCTATGCACCTCATTACAAATAGCTGAATTTCATTTCTTTTTATGGCTGAGTACTATTCCATTGTATATATGTGCCACATATTCTTTATCCATTCATCTGATGATGGACACTTAGGTTGTTTCCATCTCCGTGCTATTGTAAATAGAGCTGCAGTGAACATTTTGGTACATGACTCTTTTTGAATTATGGTTTTTCCAGGGTATATGCCTAGTAGTGGGATTGCTGGGTCATATGGTAGTTCTATTTGTCGTTTTTTAAGGAACCTCCATACTGTTCTCCATAGTGGCTGTACCAATTCACATTCCCACCAGCAGTGCAAGAGGGTTCCCTTTTCTCCACACCCTCTCCAGCATTTATTGTTTCTAGATTTTTTGATGATGGCCTTTCTGACTGGTGTGAGATGATATCTCATTGTAGTTTTGATTTGCATTACCCTAGTTATTAATGATGTTGAGCATTGTTTCATGTGTTTGTTGGCAGTCTGTATATCTTCTCTGGAGAATTGTCTACTTAGGTCTTCTGCCCATTTTTGGATTTCGTTGTTTCTTTTTTGTTATTGAGCTGCATGAGCTTCTTATAAATTTTGGACATTAATCCCTTGTCGCTTCTTATAAATTTTGGACATTAATCCCTTGTCACTGGCTTCCTTTGCAAATATTTTCTCCCATTCTGAGGGTTGTCTTTTGGTCTTGTTTATGGTTTCCTTTGCTGTGCGAAAGCTTTGAAGTTTCATTAGGTTCCATTTGTTTATTTTTGTTTTTATTTCCATTTCTCTAGGAGGTGGGTCAAAAAGGATCTTGCTGTGATTTATGTCATAGAGTGTTCTGCCTGTGTTTTGCTCTAAGAGTTTGATAGTGTCTGGCCTTACATTTAGGTCTTTAATCCATTTTGAGCTTATTTTTGTGTATGCTGTTAGGGAGTGATCTAATCTCATACTTTGACATGTACCTGTCCAGTTTTCCCAGCACAGTTTATTGAAAAGGCTGTCCTTTCTCCACTGTACATTCCTGCCTCCTTTATCAAAGATAAGGTGACCATGTGTGTGGGTTTATCTCTGGGCTTTCTATCCTGTTCCATTGATCTATCTTTCTGTTTTTGTGCCAGTACCATACTGTCTTGATTACTGTAGCTTTGTAGTAGAGTCTGAACTCAGGTAGCCTGATTCCTCCAGCTCCGTGTTTTGTTCTCAAGATAGCTTTGGCTATTTGGGGTCTTTTGTGTTTCCATACAAATTGTGAAATTTTTACTTCTAGTTCTGTGAAAAATGCCAGTGATAGTTTGATAGGGATTGCATTGAATCTGTAGATCGCTTTGGGTAGTAGAGTCATTTTCACAATGTTGATTCTTCCAATCCAAGAACATGGTATGTCTCTCCATCTATGTGTATCATCTGTAATTTCTTACATCAGTGTCTTATAATTTTCTTCATATAGGTCTTTTGCCTCCTTAGGTAGGTTCACTCGTAGATATTTTATTCTTTTTGTTGCAATTGTAAATGGGAGTGTTTTCTTGATTTCACTTTCAGATTTTTCATCATTAGTGTATAGGAATGCAAGAGATTTCTGTGCATTAATTTTGTATCCTGTAACTTTACCAAATTCATTGATTACTTCTAGTAGTTTTCTGGTAGCATCTTTAGGATTCTCTATGTATAGTATCATGTCATCTGCAAACAGTGACAGCTTTACTTCTTCTTGTCCGATTTGGATTCCTTTTATTTCCTTTTCTTCTCTGATTGCTGTGGCTAAAACTTCCAAAATTATGTTGAATAAGAGTGGTGGGAGTGGGCAACCCTGTCTTTTTCCTGATCTTAGTGGAAATTCTTTCAGTTTTTCACCATTGAGGATGGTGTTGGCTGTGGTTTTGTCATATATGGCCTTTATTATGTTGAGGAAAGTTCCCTCTATGCCTATTTTCTGCAGGGTTTTTATCATAAATGGGTGTTGAATTTTGTCGAAAGCTTTCTCTGCATCTATTGAGATGACCATATGGTTTTTCTCCTTCAATCTATTAATATGGTGTATGACATTGATTGATTTGTGTATATTGAAGAATCCTTGCATTCCTGGAATAAACCCCACTTGATCATGGTGTATGATCCTTTGAATGTGCTGTTGGATTCTGTTTGCTAGTATTTTGTTCAGGATTTTTGCATCTATGTTCATCAGTTATATTGGCCTGTAGTTTTCTTTCTTTGTGACATCCTTGTCTGGTTTTGGTATCAGGGTGATGGTGGCCTCGTAGAATGAGTTTGGGAGTGCTCCTGCCTCTGCTATATTTTGGAAGAGTCTGAGAAGGATAGGTGTTAGCTCTTCTCTAAACATTTGATAGAATTCGCCTGTGAAGCCATCTGGTCCTGGGTTTTTGATTGTTGGAAGATTTTTAATCACTGTTTCAATTTCAGTGCTTGTGATTGTTCTGTTCATATTTTCTGTTTTTTCCTGATTCAGTCTTGGTACCTTGTGCATTTCTAAGAATTTGTCCACTTCTTCCATGTTGTCCATTTTATTGGCATAGAGTTGCTTGTAGTAATCTCTCATGATCTTTTGTAGTTCTGCAGTGTCAGTTGTTACTTCTCCTTTTTCATTTCTCATTCTATTGATTTGACTCTTCTCCCTTTTTTTCTTGATGAATCTGGCTAATGGTTTATCAATTTTGTTTATCTTCTCAAAGAACCAGCTTTTAGTTTTATTGATCTTTGCTATCGTTTCCTTCATTTCTTTTTCATTTATTTCTGATCTGATCTTTATGATTTCTGTCCTTCTGCTAACTTTGGGCTTTTTTTCTTCTTCTTTCTCTAATTGCTTTAGATGCCAGTTTAGGTTGTTTATTCGAGATGTTTCCCGTTTGTTAAGGTAGGATTGTATTGCTATAAACTTCCCTCTTAGAAGTGCTTTTGCTGAATCCCATAAGTTTTGGGTCGTCATGTCTCCATTTTCATTTGTTTCTAGGTATTTTTTGATTTCCTCTTTGACTTCTTCAGTGATCACTTCGTTATTAAGTAGTGTATTGTTTAGCCTCCATGTGATTGTATTTTTTACAGATCTTTTCCTGTAATTGATATCTAGTCTCATAGCGTTTTGGTCGGAAAAGATACTTGATACAATTTCAATTTCCTTAAATCTACCAAGGCTTGATTTGTGACCCAAGATATGATCTATCCTGGAGAATGTTCCATGAGCACTTGAGAAAAATGTGTATTCTCTTGTTTTTGGATTGAATGTGCTATAAATATCAATTATGTACATCTTGTTTGATGTATCATTTAAAGCTTGTGTTTCCTTATTTATTTTCATTTTAGATGATCTGTCCATTGGTGAAAGTGGGGTGTTAAAGTCCCGTAATCTGAATGTGTTACTGCCGATTTCTCCTTTTATGGCTATTAGTATTTGCCTTATGTATTGAGGTGCTCCTATGTTAGGTGCATTAAATATTTACAATTGTTATATCTTATTCTTGGATCGATCCCTTGATCATTATGTAGTGTCCTTTGTCTCTTCTAATAGTCTTTATTTTAAAGTCTATTTTGACTGATATGAGAATTACTACTGCAGCTTTCTTTTGGTTTCCATTTGCATGGAATCTTTTTCCATCCCCTTACTTTTAGTCTGTATGTGTCTCTAGGACTGAAGCGGGTCTCTTGTAGACAGCATCTATATGGGTCTTGTTTTTGTATCCATTCAGCCAATCTGTGTCTTTTGGTGGGAGCATTTAGTCTATTTACATTTAAGGTAATTTTCTCTATGTATGTTCCTATTCCCATTTTCTTAATTGTTTTGTGTTCGTTATTGTAGGTCTTTTCCTTCTGTTGGATTTCTTGGCTAGAGAATTTCCTTTAGCCTTTGTTGTAAAGCTGGTTTTGTGGTGCTGAACTCTCTCAGCTTTTGCTTGTCTCTAAAGCTTTTTATTGCTCCATCAAATCTGAATGAGATCCTTGCTGGGTAGAGTAATCTTGGTTGTAGATTCTTCTCCTTCATAACTTTAAATATGTCCTGCCAGTCCCTTCTGGCTTGCAGAGTTTCTGCTGAAAGATCAGCTTTTAACTTTATGGGGATTCCCTTGTGTGTTATTTGTTGTTTTTCCCTTGCTGCTTTTAATATGTTTTCTTTGAATTTAATTTTTGACAGTTTCATTAATATGTTTCTTGGCATATTTCTCCTTGGATTTATCCTGTATGAGACTCTGTGCTTCCTGGAGTTGATTAACTATTTCCTTTCCCATATTAGGGAAGTTTTCAACTATAATCTCTTCAAATATTTTCTCAGTCCTATTCTTTTTCTCTTCTTCTTCTGGAACCCCTATAATTTGAATGTTGGTGCATCTAATGTTGTCCCAGATGTCTCTGAGACTGTCCTCAGTTCTTTTCGTTCTTTTTTCTTTATTCTGCTCTGCAGTAGTTATTTCCACTATTTTATCTTCCAGGTCACTTATCCGTTCTTCTGTCTGTTATTCTGCTATTAATCCCACCTAGAGTATTTTAAATTTCATTTCTTGTATTATTCATCGTTGTTTGTTTCATCTTTAGTTCTTTTAGGTCCTTGTTAAATGTTTCTTGCATTTTGTCTATTCTATTTCCAAGATATTGGATCCTCTTTACTATCATTATTCTGAATTCTTTTTCAGGTAGACTGCCTATTTCCTCTTCATTTGTTAGGTCTGGTGTGTTTTTATCTTGCTCCTTCCTCTGATATGTGTTTTTCTGTCTTCTCATTTTGCTTCTCTTACTGTGTTTGGGGTCTCCTTTTTGCACGCTGCACATTCGTAGTTCCCTTTGTTTTTGGTGTCTGTCCCCAGTGGCTAAAGTTGTTTCAGTGGGTTGTGTAGGCTTCCAGGTGGAGGGCAGTAGTGCCTGTGTTCTGGTGGATGAGGCTGGATCTTGTCTTTCTGGTAGGCAGGTCCACGTCTGTTGGTGTGTTTTGGGGTGTCTGTGGACTTATTATGATTTTCGGCAGCCTCTCTGCTAATGGGTGGGGTTGTGTTCCTGTCTTGCTAGTTGTTTGCCGTAGGCTGTCCAGCACTGTAGCTTGCTGGTCGTTCAGTGATTCTGCATGCTGTGGTTGAGATGGAGATCTCTGGGAGATTTTCGCCGTTTGATATGTGCAGCTGGAGGTCTCTTGTGGACCAGTGTCCTGAAGTTGACTCTCCCACCTCAGAGGCACAGCACTGACTCCTGGCTGCAGCACCAAGAGCCTTTCATCCACACGTCCAGGTACGTGGGGATTTTCTTCCCTTTTGGGAGGCCTGAGGTCTTCTGCCAGCGTTCAGTAGGTGTTATGTAGGAGTTGTTCCACGTGTAGATGTATTTCTGGTGTATCTCCGGGTGGCGGGCGCAGGTGCCCGTTTGCGGGCTTCTCTGGGCTCTCGGCTCCCGGCAGCGGGGAGCGGCGAAGGAACCAGGAGGGCTGGCGGCCGGTCTGGGAATGTGGCGGCCACGCAAAAACGACCCATGGCCCTCACTCACCGCTCCAGTGCAGCGGCGACACGGGCCCACGGCCACCACCCTCGGGTTCCGCCACAGCCGCTGGACATGCCGCGGACCCGCACGGCTAAGAGGAGCTGGGCTCAGGCGTCAGCCCTCCCGCTCCAACTAACTCCCCAGAAGTATTGCTTGGTGTGCATTTCCAGGCTCTGCCTTCTTTCTCATCTCTTGGTGGCAGGTTGAGGACGGGGAGAAAAGGTTAAAGTTTTTCATAAACCGGCAGAATAAGCTTATAACATCCTCTCACTATCTCTGCATAGATTCTAGTCTCTGCAGCACTACATAAGCTTTGCTCAAAGTAATGAACAGTTAAAAGTCAAGTGTAATACTTCACCAAACAACTTAAAAATGCTTGTGCACTGTAAAGGATTAAGTTGCAGAGAACACAAATGGACCCAGAGCAACTTTTGCCAAAAGAGAATATTGTGCTAAGTGTACAGCCATAGCTCTTTTCCGTATGAAGAAACATTCAGAAGGATAAAAGAACTTGGTCAAAATCACACAAGTAAGTAGGACAGAATCTGGTCTGTCTGTCATAAGGGTTGTGTTCTTTAACCAGCAGGCTAGCTTTTCTCAAATCTGATTCATGCATAGAATAACTAAACACCTCTGTTTGCCTTGAATATTCCCTGTTTATATGTAGGGCTGCTGCGATTTCTCATATTGCCCACTTTGACTCCCAAAAGCAACCGAGAATACACAAGATTTTGGTCATTCTATCCGTGGACCACTGTGGTGGGACTGCCCAGGAAGCTTATTAAAAGTGCAGCTTCCTGAGCCCTACTCCACATCTAGATAAGTTGTCTTAGGGTTGGCTCAAGAATCCAGGTACAAGTCTTTTTAAGTGCTTTTGTGGAACCCCCCAGGTGAGTCTCTCGCTCTCGTAGTTAATAAACCATTTATTCTGCCTCCCCCAGATGCCCAGCCAGGTCCTATTAAGGTAGACGTTCCCCCACCACATCAGAGGGATGCTCCCAGCCAAGTAATCTCTGGAGCCCTGGAGAATCTGAATGGTCTCATGCTGGCCCACCTGCCATGACAAAGCTCCTCCAGAGCATTCCCCTTCACATTTTACATTCTACCACTCCCAAAGGCAGTCGGCTCCAATGGGGCCTGACTTCGTGTGTCCTAACGTGCACCCGCTGGTTCAAGCAGTTTAGGAATAGAAGGTGCTGTGGTTTTCAACCAGGGTGGCCCAACCTCTAAAATGGTAGTCGAAGCAGTCTCTACCTCCCGGGCACATCGCCTCTGCAACAGCCCCAGTAGACGAATGTCCCATCTTTGCTTTTTTGAGGTCGGCAACAGGGAGTCCCCTCCTAAAGAAGGTTGTCTCTCATTGCCACACTATCAAAGCCTGCCGCAAATGTTCCTTCCCGTAGGCTTGATCAGGCTAAGGGCAGAGTTGTCTATTTCCTTCTCTGAGTCGGACCAAATCATCTTAGAAACACCTTGTCACACTGTTGACCATGTTTTTCATGGGAGCTGCTGCTGAGTCTTTATCTCATGCTTTCATGGTGGAGAGAAAGAGGATTCTAATGCTTTTTACTTCTAGGGGAGAGGGGAGTGTAATGATTATGTTGTCATTTTCTATTACGCACTTTTGTCATGAATTTGTTTTCAATTTCATGTTAAAATGGGCCCACCATTTCCACTTTGTGAGGTCATTCAGCACCCTCCTTTTGCACCTTTAACATCTCTCTCATTATCACTTGGAAATATTTGAATTGGCGTGAGATTGTCCTCACATTCCTATTAGCTGTAAATCTGGAGCCCGGACATGAACCTAACCATTGAGCAGAACACCTCTCTACTACCTGTGTAACGCTGGGTAGGCCCCTTAACCTCTTGGTGTTTCTAAGTCCTCAGTTGTAAAAATGTGAGGGTGCTATGAATTTATATTTGGGGCACGACAAGGTGGAGAAGAGTGTGTCTTTTCCTTTATTCTTCCAAACTGGAATGTCTTCCCTCTCTTCCGCATGGCTCCAAATCTCACTTGTCCTTCAGGCCGACTGCCAAGGAGCCTTCCCTGATTCCCTAGGCCTCACAAATCTCAGCCTCTTAGGGTCAGTGCCATACAACCTAGCTGTCTCTTACGTTAATCTTGTCTCTCAAGCCAAACTCAGAATATGGGTTTCTCTTGCCCCTCTTGTGGCCCCTGCAGCTGTGCGAGCCCACCGGCACGTGCCACTTGGTGGTCTACTAGACTAGGGCATGGGTGGGGAGGCCAAGGTTTGAGAGGCGAGGCAGAGTACCTTTGCCTCTACCCTGTTCTCCTCCACAAAACTGCCCCTCCTCCTCAAGCCTGCCCCTCAAGTCAAAAGTTCCATATATGACGTCACTGAGTAGTGATGCCCTCACAGGCGTTCTCAGAGTTTCCATGGCAGCATAACTGTGCAAACGGGCTGCACTCAGAGAAACTTCTCTACCAGTTCTCCACCAGATACCAATCGTTTTGGCTGTCTGTGTGAGAATGTGTGACCGGATAGTGTATGTGTACTCTAACCTGTGCTCTGTTCCCTGGGTGGGCAGTGCAACAGGTACACCCAGACAGGGCAACTCTACAGGAGGTATGATACACACACAACCTCACCTGGCTGGCACATGTTCCTGTGGGGGTTGCCAACTACGTACAGCTGAGCATTTTCCCAGATGTAAGTAATACCAGTGAGCAGGAACGCTTTCAGGGACGCACAGTTCTCACTGCTGAGGACAAGTGAAAGGTCATCCCTGGACAAGTGTGCAGGACAGTTCTGAGCTTTATAAATGTAGCCTTACCCTTTGGGCTATAGGATGCTTCCATTCAGACCCTTTCCTGATTGGCCTCTTAACAAAAGACAAGTGCATTTTTGTTGGCAAATTACAAATGGAGTGGTTTGAGGAACAGGGCCACTCTTGAACTGCACCTTTAAACCCAGGCACCACTGTGCTATCATGTAGACATCTATATCGGTCCCCTCAGACACATCCCTTACTAAGTTGCTGAGTACTAGGGGAGAGGGTGTTGCCATATTGATGGGAAGACCGTAAGAACGAAGGCGGGGTGTGTGTGGGGGTGATGAAGTGCTAATGAGACTGGAGGGCTGAGGAGATGGTGTCCCAGGAGGTTGGGTTGATGTGAGCGTAGGCTTGGTACCCGGGACCCGGTTCTGAGTCTCCTGATCTCTCTGCCTCAGTATTTGGCCTTGTTCTAATCGACATAAAAGTATTAGACAGCTAGAGTTCAGTGTGGTTGAAATAGGCAGTATAAATGGGGCCCAAGATGGGTTGCCAAGGTGGGCGGGGTTCTTAACCAATTTATATTAGATTATTTTTTTTCCAAAACGTGAAAGACATTTCCATGAAAGCCTCAGAAGTGACAGACTGCAAGCAATGTTTTCTCTGTTGTGGAAGGGAGAGATGGAGAGGATCACGATTGCAATTACTTTCGGGTTCTACCGTTTTCCCTGGGGACGGTGAGGAGACTTCCTCATGCGCTGCAGCCCTGGGCTCTAGGGAGGGCTTTTGCAGCCAGGGTCCCTTCTCTAGGGACTCATAGAGATGATGCGCCAAGGCTGTGTTTTGGACGTCAAGCAGATTAAAAGGCGTTCAGCCAGAAACTGGGAGAGACGTGAGAGAGGGAAATTCTGGCGGGAGACTGTGCACAGCAGAAGTGACTGATCAGTTCTGATTTTCTTTGCAGCAGCAGTGGCTCCCTTTTCTCGTCCTACACCGGGTCACTACCATGTCCTGTACCGCGGGTGTGGAGTAACGCAGTTGGGCTGGCATGGGGAGACATACTGCCTCGTTGGTGGCTACCGGGCCTACGGGGATGTTATTTCGCCAAGCCAGCAAAGGTGGAAGCAGAGACGCCAGCCTCCAGACGTTGTCCCAAGAGAAAGCACAATCCGGAAAAGTCGGACAAAGACCTGGGTTGCTCCAGAACCAAAATCCAGCGATTGCAGCATTCAAGCAGCTCAGGAATACAAGGTGCTTTGATTCTAAAGCAGGGTGGCCCAACCTTTGGTCACATCCCTTCTGCAACAGCCCCAGTGAATGAATGTCCCATCTTTGCTTTTTCAAGGTCGGCAAAAGGGAGTTCCATCCTAAAGAAGGTCGTCTCTCATTGCCACACTATCAAAGGCTGCCCCAAATGTGATTCCTTCCTGTGGGTCTGATCAGGCTAAGGGCAGAGTTGTCTCTTTCCTTCTCTGAGTCAGACCAAATCGTCTTAGTAACACCTCTTCACACTCTTGACCAGGTTTTTCACGGGGTCGGAGCTGAGCGTTTATCTCATCATATCATGGTGTAGAGACAGAGGTTTCTAATGATCTTTAGTTTTAGGGGAGAGGGGTGTGTAATGATCATGTTGTCATTTTGTATTATGTCTTTTTTCCATGAATTTGTCTTCAATTTCATGTTAAAATGGGCCCACCATTCCCTCTTTGTGTGGTGATTCATCAACCCCATTTTGCACCTTTAACAGTTCTCTCATTATCACTTGGACATGTTTGAAATGGCATGAGCGTGTCATCACAGTCCTATCAAGTGTATATCGGGAACCCCGTCGTGAACCTAACCATGGAGCGGAACACCTCTCCAACACTCGTGTTACACAGGGTAGGCCCCTTAACCTCTTGTATTTTTTAAGTGCTCAGTTATAAAAATGTGCGGATGCTACGAATTTATATTTGGCACAGGACAAGGTCGAGAAGTGTGTCTTTGGTTTTATTCTTCCAAACTGGAATGTCTTCCGTCTCTTCCCCGTGGGTCCAAATCTCACATGTCCTTCAGGCCCACTGCCAAGGAGCCTTCCCTGGTTCCCCAGTCCACACAAAGCTCTGTCTCTTAGGGTCAGTGCCATACAAGCAAGCTGTCTCTTACGTTAATCTTGCCTCTCAAGCCAATCTCAGAATGTGGGTCTCTCTTGCACTCCTGGGGCCCCTGGGGCTGGGCCAGCCCACTGGCATGCCCGACATGGGCTGCCTACTAGACTAGGGCATGGGTGGGAAGGTCCACTGGTGAGGGGGCAGGCAGAGTACCTCTGCCTCCACCCTTCTCTCCTCCACAAGACTGCCCCTCCTCCTGAAGCCTGCCCCTCAAGTCACAGTTTCCTCATATGACCTCCCTGGATAGTGATGCCCTCACAGGCCTTCTCACAGTTTCCTTGGCAGAGTAACTATGCACACTTGCTGCCCTCAGAGAAACTTCCCTATGCTGGAGGGAACTTCTTTCCTTGGAGAAAGTTCTCCACCAGATACAAATCTCTTTGGTTGTCTGAGAGAGAATGTCTGACCATACCTCCTATATTCACTCAAACCTGTCCTCTGTTCCCTGGGAGGCAGTGCAACAGGTACACCGAGTCCGGCCATCTGTACAAGAGGCATGGTGTACACACAACCTACCCTGGCTGCCATATTTTCCTGTGGGGCTTGCCCACTACATATACCAAAGCCGTTTCCCAGCTGTAAGTAATAGCAGTGACCAGGGACACCTTCAGAGACCCACAGTGCTCACTGCTGAGGAGAAGTGAAAGGTCATCCCAGGACAAGTGTGCAGGAAGTTTCTGATTTTTATAATTGTAGCCTTCCCATTTGGACTACAGCATGCTTCCATTCAAACCCTTTCTTGATTGGCCACTTAGCAAAAGACAAGTGCATCTTTGTTAGAAAATGGTAAGAAGAGCAGTTTGAGGAAGAGGGCCACTCTAGAACGGCACCTGCCAATGCAGGCACGTCTGTGCTGTCTATCTAGGCGTCTATATCGGTCCCCTCAGACACATCCCATACTGAGTTGCTGAGTACTAGGGGAGAGGGTGGTGCCATATTGATGGGAAGAGCAGAACAACGAAGGGGGTTTGATGAAGGAGTAATTAGACTGGAGGGCTGAGGAGATGGTGTTCCAGGAGGCTGGGTTGATGTGAGCCTAGGCTTGGTACCCAGAACTCGGTTCTGAGTCTCCTGATCATTCTGCCTCAGGATTTGGCCTTGTTCTAATCCATATAAAAGTATCACAGTGCTTGATTTCAGTGGGGTTGAAAGAGGCAGGATAAGTGGAGCCCAAGAGGGGTTGCCAAGGTGGGCTGGGCTCTTAACCAATTTATATTAGATTATTTTTTTCAAAATTTGAAAGACATTTCCATGAAAGCCTCAGAAGTGGCGGACTGCAAGAAATGTTTTCTCTGTTGTGGAAGGCAGAGATGGAGAGGATCACGATTGCAATTACTTTTGGGCTCTGCGGTTTTCCCTGGAAACGGCGAAGAGACTTCCTCATCCGCTGCAGCCGTAGGCTCTAGGGAGGGCTTTTGCAGCCACTGTCCCTTCCTTAGGGACTCATAGAGGTGATGGGCCAAGGCTGTGTTTTGGACATCAAGTAGATTAAATGTCTTCAGATAGAAACTGGGAGAGACATGAGAGAGGGAAGTTCTGGCAGGAGACTGTGCACAGCAGAAGTGACTGATCAGTTCTGATTTTCTTTGCAGCAGCAGTGGCTCCCGTTGCTCGTCCTATACCTGGTCAGTACCATGTCCTCTACCGAGGGTGTGGAAAAACGCACTTCGGCTGGCATGGGGAGACACAGTGCCTAGTTGGTGGCTACCGGGCCTACGGGGATGCTCCTTTCGCCAGGCCAGCAAAGGTGGAAGCAGAGACGCCAGTCTCCACACGTTGTCCCAAGAGAAAACATACTCCGGAAAAGTCGGACAAAGACCTGGGTTGCTCCAGAACCAAAATCCAGCGATTGCAGCCCTCAAGCAGCTCAGGAATACAAGGTGCTTTGATACTAAAGCAGGGTGGCCCAAACTTTGGTCACATCCCTTCTGCAACAGCCCCAGTGAACGAATGTCCCATCTTTGCTTTTTCAAGGTCGTCAAAAGGGAGTTCCCTCCTAAAGAAGGTTGTCTCTCATTGCCACACTATCAAAGGCTGCCCCAAATGCTCCTTACTGTGGGCCTGATCAGGATAACGGCAGAGTTATCTCTTTCTTTCTCTGAGTCGGACCAAATCATCTTAGAAACACCTCTTCACACTGTTGAGCATGTTTTTCATGGGAGTTGTTGCTGAGACTTTATCTCATCCTTTCATGGTGGATAGAAAGAGGATTCTAATGATTTTTACTTCTAGGGGAGAAGGGAGTGTAATGATTATGTTGTCATTTTCTATTACGCACTTTTGTCATGAATTTGTTTTCAATTTCATGTTAAAATGGGCCCACCATTTCCACTTTGTGAGGTCATTCAATACCCACCTTTTGCACCTTTAATATCTCTCTCAGTGTCGCTTGGAAATATTTTAATTGGCATGAGCTTGTCCTCACATTCCTATTACCTGTAAGTCTGGAGCCCCGACGTGAACCTAACCATTGAGCTGAACACCTCTCCACTACCTGTGTAACACTGGGTAGGCCCCTTAACCTCTTGGTGTTTTTAAGTCCTCAGTTGTAAAAATGTGAGGGTGCTATGAATTTATATTTGGGGCACGACAAGGTGGAGAAGAGTGTGTCTTTTCCTTTATTCTTCCAAACTGGAATGTCTTTCCTCTCTTCCGAATGGGTCCAAATCTCACTTGTCCTTCAGGCCGACTGCCAAGGAGCCTTCCCTGATTCCCCAGGCCACACAACTCTCTGCCTCTTAGGGTCAGTGCCATACAACCTAGCTGTCTCTTATGTTAATCTTGCCTCTCAGCCAAACTCAGAATATGGGTCTCTCTTGCCCTCCTGTGGCCCGTGCGGCTGTGCCAGCCCACCGGCATGCCCCACGTGGTGTGTCTACTAGACTAAGGCATGGGTGGGGAGGCCCAGGGGTGAGGGGCGAGGCAGAGTACCTTTGCCTCTACCCTGTTCTCCTCCACAAAACTGCCCCTCCTCCTCAAGCCTGCCCCTCAAGTCAAAGGTTCCATATATGACGTCACTGGGTAGTGATGCCCTCACAGGCGTTCTCAGAGTTTTCATGGCAGCATAACTGTGCAAACGGGCTGCACTCAGAGAAACTTCTCTACCAGTTCTCCACCAGATACCAATCGTTTTGGCTGTCTGTGTGAGAATGTGTGACCGGGTAGTGTCTGTGTACTCTAACCTGTGCTCTGTTCCCTGGGTGGGCAGTGCAGCAGGTACACCCAGACAGGGCAACTCTACAGGAGGTATGATACACACACAACCTCACCTGGCTGGCACATGTTCCTGTGGGGGTTGCCAACTACGTACAGCTGAGCATTTTCCCAGATGTAAGTAATACCAGTGAGCTGGGACACTTTCAGGGACGCACAGTTCTCACTGCTGAGGACAAGTGAAAGGTCATCCCTGGACAAGTGTGCTGGATGGTTCTGAGCTTTATAAATGTAGCCTTACCCTTTTGGCTACAGGATGCTTCCATTCAGACCCTTTCCTGATTGGCCTCTTAACAAAAGACTAGACACGTGCATTTTTGTTGGCAAATTGCAAATGGAGCGGTTTGAGGAACAGGGCCACTCTTGAACCGCACCTTCAAACCCAGGCACAAATCTGCTATCATGTAGACATCAGTATCAGTCCCCTCAGACACATCCCTTACTGAGTTGCTGAGTACTAGGGGAGAGGCTGTTGCCATATTGATGGGAAGACCGTAAGAACGAAGGGTAGGGGATGATGAAGTGCTAATGAGACTGGAGGGCTGAGGAGATGGTGTCCCAGGAGGCTGGGTTGATGTGAGCCTAGACTTGGTACTCAGAACCCGGTTCTGAGTCTCCTGATCTCTGCCTCAGTATTTGGCCTTGTTCTAATCGACATAGAAGTATTAGACAGCTAGAGTTCAGTGTGCTTGAAATAGGCAGTATAAATAGGCCCAATAGGGGTTGCCAAGGTGGGCGGTGTTCTTAACCAATTTATATTAGATTATTTTTTTCCAAAACTTGAAAGACATTTCCATGAAAGCCTCAGAAGTGACAGACTGCAAGCAATGTTTTCTCTGTTGTGGAAGGGAGAGATGGAGAGGATCACGATTGCAATTACTTTCGGGTTCTACCGTTTTCCCTGGGGACGGTGAGGAGACTTCCTCATGCGCTGCAGCCCTGGGCTCTAGGGAGAGCTTTTGCAGCCAGGGTCCCTTCTCTAGGGACTCATAGAGATGATGCGCCAAGGCTGTGTTTTGGACGTCAAGCAGATTAAAAGGCATTCAGCCAGAAACTGGGAGAGACGTGAGAGAGGGAAATTCTGGCGGGAGACTGTGCACAGCAGAAGTGACTGATCAGTTCTGATTTTCTTTGCAGCAGCAGTGGCTCCCTTTTCTCGTCCTACACCTGGTCACTACCATGTCCTGTACCGCGGGTGTGGAGTAACGCAGTTGGGCTGGCATGGGGAGACATACTGCCTCGTTGGTGGCTACCGGGCCTACGGGGATGTAATTTCGCAAAGCAAAGGTGGAAGCAGAGACGCCAGCCTCCAGACGTTGTCCCAAGAGAAAGCACAATCCGGAAAAGTCGGACAAAGACCTGGGTTGCTCCAGAACCAAAATCCAGCGATTGCAGCATTCAAGCAGCTCAGGAATACAAGGTGCTTTGATTCTAAAGCACGGTGGCCCAACCTCTGGTCACATCCCCTCTGCAACAGCCCCAGTGAACGAGTGTCCCATCTTTGCTTTTTCAAGATCGGCAACAGGGAGTCCCCTGCTAAAGAAGGTCCTCTCTCATTGCCACACTGTGAAAGGCTGCCCCAAATGTGGTTACTTCCTGTGGGTCTGATCAGGCTAAGGGCAGAGTTGTCTCTTTCCTTCTCTGAGTTGGACCAAATCGTCTTAGTAACACCTCTTCACACTCTTGACCAGGTTTTTCACGGGGTCGGAGCTGAGCGTTTATCTCATCATATCATGGTGTAGAGACAGAGGATTCTAATGATCTTTAGTTTTAGTGGAGAGGGGTGTGTAATGATCATGTTGTCATTTTGTATTATGTCTTTTTTCCATGAATTTGTCTTCAATTTCATGTTAAAATGGGCCCACCATTCCCTCTTTGTGTGGTGATTCATCAACCCCATTTTGCACCTTTAACAGCTCTCTCATTATCACTTGGACATGTTTGAAATGGCATGAGCTTGTCATCACAGTCCTATCAAGTGTATATCGGGAGCCCCGTCGTGAACCTAACCATGGAGCGGAACACCTCTCCAACACCCGTGTTACACAGGGTAGGCCCCTTGACCTCTTGTATTTTTTAAGTGCTCAGTTATAAAAATGTGCGGATGCTACGAATTTATATTTGGCACAGGACAAGGTCGAGAAGTGTGTCTTTGGTTTTATTCTTCCAAACTGGAATGTCTTCCGTCTCTTCCCCGTGGGTCCAAATCTCTCATGTCCTTCAGGCCCACTGCCAAGGAGCCTTCCCTGATTCCCCAGTCCACACAAAGCTCTGTCTCTTAGGGTCAGTGCCATACAAGCAAGCTGTCCCTTACGTTAATCTTGCCTCTCAAGCCAATCTCAGAATGTGGGTCTCTCTTGCACTCCTGGGGCCCCTGGGGCTGGGCCAGCCCACCGGCATGCCCGACGTGGCCTGTCTACTAGACTAGGGCCTGGGTGGGAAGGTCCACTGGTGAGGGGGCAGGCAGAGTACCTCTGCCTCCACCCTTCTCTCCTCCACAAGACTGCCCCTCCTCCTGAAGCCTGCCCCTCAAGTCACAGTTTCCTCATATGACCTCCCTGGATAGTGATGCCCTCACAGGCCTTCTCACAGTTTCCTTGGCAGAGTAACTATGCACACTTGCTGCCCTCAGAGAAACTTCCCTATGCTGGAGGGAACTTCTTTCCTTGGAGAAAGTTCTCCACCAGATACAAATCTCTTTGGTTGTCTGAGAGAGAATGTCTGACCATACCTCCTATATTCACTCAAACCTGTCCTCTGTTCCCTGGGAGGCAGTGCAACAGGTACACCGAGTCCGGCCATCTGTACAAGAGGCATGGTGTACACACAACCTACCCTGGCTGCCATATTTTCCTGTGGGGCTTGCCCACCACATATACCAAAGCCGTTTCCCAGCTGTAAGTAATAGCAGTGACCAGGGACACCTTCAGAGACCCACAGTGCTCACTGCTGAGGAGAAGTGAAAGGTCATCCCAGGACAAGTGTGCAGGAAGTTTCTGATTTTTATAATTGTAGCCTTCCCATTTGGACTACAGCATGCTTCCATTCAAACCCTTTCTTGATTGGCCACTTAGCAAAAGACAAGTGCATCTTTGTTAGAAAATGGTAAGAGGAGCAGTTTAAGGAAGAGGGCCACTCTTTTTTTTTTTTTTTTAAACATCTTTATTGGGGTATAATTGCTTTACAATGGTGTGTTAGTTTCTGCTTTATAGCAAAGTGAATCAGCTATACATATACATATGTTCCCATATGTCTTCCCTCTTGCGTCTCCCTCCCTCCCACTCTCCCCATCCCACCCCTCCAGGCTGTCACAAAGCACCGAGCTAATATCCCTGTGCCTTGCGGCTGCTTACCCCTAGCTATCTACCTTACTACGTTTGTTAGTGTGTATATGTCCATGACTCTCTCTCGCCCTGTCAAAACTCACCCTTCCCCCTCCCCATATCCTCAAGTCCGTTCTCCAGTAGGTCTGCGTCTTTATTCCTGTCTTACCCGTAGGTTCTTCATGACATTTTTTTCCCCTTAAATTCCATATATATGTGTTAGCATACGGTATTTGTCTTTTTCTTTCTGACTTACTTCACTCTGTAGGACAGACTCTAGGTCTATCCATCTCATTACAAATAGCTCAATTTCATTTCTTTTTAAGGCTGAGTAATATTCCATTGTGTATATGTGCCACATCTTCTTTATCCATTCATCCGATGATGGGCGCTTAGGTTGTTTCCATCTCTGGGCTATTGTAAATAGAGCTGCAATGAACATTTTGGTACATGACTCTTTTTTTTTTTTTTTTTTTTTTGTGGTATGCGGGCCTCTCACTGCTGTGGCCTCTCCCATTGCGGTGCACAGGCTCCAGACGCGCAGGCCCAGTGGCCATGGCTCACGGGCCCAGGTGCTCCGCGTCATGTGGGATCTTCCCAGACCGGGGCACGAACCCGTGTCCCCTGCATTGGCAGGTGGACTCTCAACCACTGCGCCACCAGGGAAGCCCCCATGACTCTTTTTGAATTTTGGTTTTCTCAGGGTATATGCCCAGTAGTGGGATTGCTGGGTCATATGGTAATTCTATTTGTAGTTTTTTAAGGAACCTCCATACTGTTCTCCATAGTGGCTGAACCAATTCACATTCCCACCAGCAGTGCATGAGTGTCCCCTTTTCTCCACACCCTCTCCAGCATTTATTGTTTCTAGATTTTTTGATGATGGCCATTCTGACTGGTGTGAGATGATATCTCATTGTAGTTTTGACTTGCATTTCTCTAATGATTAATGATGTTGAGCATTGTTTCATGTGTTGTTGGCATTCTGTATATCGTCTTTGGAGAAATGTCTATTTAGGTCTTCTGCCCATTTTTGGATGGGGTTGTTTTTTTTTTTGTTATTGAGCTGCATGAGCTGCTTGTAAATTTTGGAGATTAATCCTTTGTCAGTTGCTTCATTTGCAAATGTTTTCTCCCATTCTGAGGGTTGTCTTTTGGTCTTGATTATGGTTTCCTTTGCTGTGCAAAAGCTTTGAAGTTTCATTAGGTCCCATTTGTTTATTTTTGTTTTTATTTCTATTACTCTAGGAGGTGGGTCAGAAAGGATCTTGCTGTGATTTATGTCATAGAGTGTTCTTCCTATGTTTTCCTCTAAGAGTTTGATAGTTTCTGGCCTTACATTTAGGTCTTTAATCCATTTTGAGCTTATTTTTGTGTATGGTGTTAGGGCCACTCTTGAGCCGCACCTGCCAATGCAGGCACGTCTGTGCTGTCATCTAGGCGTCTATATCGGTCCCCTCAGACACATCCCATACTGAGTTGCTGAGTACTAGGGGAGAGGGTGGTGCCATATTGATGGGAAGAGCAGACCAACGAAGGGGGGTTGATGAAGGACTAATGAGACTGGAGGGCTGAGGAGATGGTGTTCCAGTAGGCTGGGTTGATGTGAGCCTAGACTTGGTACCCAGAACTCGGTTCTGAGTCTCCTGATCATTCTGCCTCAGGATTTGGCCTTGTTCTAATCCACATAAAAGTATCAGAGGGCTGGATTTCAGTGCGGTTGAAAGAGGCAGGATAAGTGGGGCCCAAGAGGAGTTGCCAAGGTGGGTGGGGCTCTTAACCAATTTATATTAGATTATTATTTTCAAAACTTGGAAGACATTTCCATGAAAGCCTCAGAAGTGGCAGACTGTAAGAAATGTTTTCTCTGTTGTGGAAGGCAGAGATGGAGAGGATCACGATTGCAATTACTTTCGGGCTCTACTGTTTTCCCTGGAAACGGTGAAGAGACTTCCTCATCCGCTGCAGCCGTAGGCTCTAGGGAGGGCTTTTGCAGCCACTGTCCCTTCCTTAGGGACTCATAGAGGTGATGGGCCAAGGCTGTGTTTTTGACGTCAAGTAGATTAAAGGTCTTCAGTTAGAACTGGGAGAGACATGAGGGAGGGAAGTTCTGGCAGGAGACTGTGCACAGCAGAAGTGACTGATCAGTTCTGATTTTCTTTGCAGCAGCAGTGGCTCCCGTTTCTCGTCCTATACCTGGTCAGTACCATGTCCTCTACCGAGGGTGTGGAAAAACGCAGTTCGGCTGCCATGGGGAGACACACTGCCTAGTTGGTGGCTACTGGGCCTACGGGGATGCTTCTTTCGCCAAGCCAGCAAAGGTGGAAGCAGAGACGCTAGTCTGCACGCGTTTTCCCAAGAGAAAACACACTCCGGAAAAGTCGGACAAAGACCTGGGTTGCTCCAGAAGCAAAATCCAGCGATTGCAGCATTCAAGCAACTCAGGAATACAAGGTGCTTTGATTCTAAAGCAGGGTGGCCCAACCTTTGGTCACATCCCTTCTGCAACAGCCCCAGTGAACGAATGTCCCATCTTTGCTTTTTCAAGGTCGTCAAAAGGGAGTTCCCTCCTAAAGAAGGTTGTCTCTCATTGCCACACTATCAAAGGCTGCCCCAAATGTTCCTTACTGTGGGCCTGATCAGGATAACGGCAGAGTTCTCTCTTTCCTTCTCTGAGTCGGACCAAATCGTCTTAGAAACACCTCTTCACACTGTTGACCATGTTTTTCATGGGAGCTGCTGCTGAGTCTTTATCTCATTCTTTCATGGTGGAGAGAAAGAGGATTCTAATGATTTTTACTTCTAGGGGAGAGGGGAGTGTAATGATTATGTTGTCATTTTCTATTATGTCCTTTTGTCATGAATTTGTTTTCAATTTCATGTTAAAATGGGCCCACCATTTCCACTTTGTGAGGTCATTCAGCACCCTCCTTTTGCACCTTTAACATCTCTCTCAGTGTCGCTTGGAAATATTTCAATTGGCATGAGCTTGTCCTCACATTCCTATTAGCTGTAAATCTGGAGCCCCAACATGCACCTAACCATTGAGCTGAACACCTCTCCATTACCTGTGTAACACTGGGTAGGCTCCTTAACCTCTTGGTGTTTTTAAGTCCTCAGTTGTAAAAATGTGAGGGTGCTATGAATTTATATTTGGGGCACGACAAGGTGGAGAAGAGTGTCGTTTCCTTTATTCTTCCAAACTGGAATGTCTTCCCTCTCTTCCGCATGGGTCCTAATCTCACTTGTCCCTCAGGCCGACTGCCAAGGAGCCTTCCCTGATTCCCCAGGCCACACAACTCTCTGCCTCTTAGGGTCAGTGCCATACAACCTAGCTGTCTCTTACGTTAATCTTGCCTCTCAAGCCAAACTAAGAATATGGATCTGTCTTGCCCTCCTGTGGCCCCTGCGGCTGTGCCAGCCCACCGGCACGCCCCACGGGGGGTGTCTACTAGACTAGGGCATGGGTGGGGAGGCCCAGGGGTGAGGGGTGAGGCAGAGTACCTTTGCCTCTACCCTGTTCTCCTCCACAAAACTGCCCCTCCTCCTCAAGCCTGCCCCTCAAGTCAAAGGTTCCATATATGACGTCACTGGGTAGTGATGCCCTCACAGGCGTGCTCAGAGTTTCCATGGCAGCATAACTGTGCAAACGGGCTGCACTCAGAGAAACTTCTCTACCAGTTCTCCACCAGATACCAGTCGTTTTGGCTGTCTGTGTGAGAATGTGTGACTGGATAGTGTCTGTGTACTCTAACCTGTGCTCTGTTCCCTGGGTGGGCAGTGCAGCAGGTACACCCAGACAGGGCAACTCTACAGGAGGTATGATACACACACAACCTCACCTGGCTGGCACATGTTCCTGTGGGGGTTGCCAACTACGTACAGCTGAGCATTTTCCCAGATGTAAGTAATACCAGTGAGCTGGAATGCTTTCAGGGACGCACAGTTCTCACTGCTGAGGACAAGTGAAAGGTCATCCCTGGACAAGTGTGCAGGACAGTTCTGAGCTTTATAAATGTAGCCTTACCCTTTTGGCTACAGGATGCTTCCATTCAGACCCTTTCCTGATTGGCCTCTTAACAAAAGACAAGTGCATTTTTGTTGGCAAATTGCAAATGGAGCGGTTTGAGGAACAGGGCCACTCTTGAACCGCACCTTCAAACCCAGGCACCACTCTGCTATCATGTAGACATCTATATCGGTCCCCTCAGACACATCCCTTACTGAGTTACTGAGTACTAGGGGAGAGGGTGTTGCCATATTGATAGGAAGACCGTAAGAACGAAGGGTGGGAGATGATGAAGTGCTAATGAGACTGGAGGGCTGAGGAGATGGTGTCTCAGGAGGCTGGGTTGATGTGAGCCTAGACTTGGTATCCAGAACCTGGTTCTGAGTCTCCTGATCACTCTGCCTCAGTATTTGGCCTTGTTCTAATCGACATAAAAGTATTAGACAGCTAGAGTTCAGTGTGGTTGAAATAGGCAGTATAAATGGGGCCCAAGATGGGTTGCCAAGGTGGGCGGGGTTCTTAACCAATTTATATTAGATTGTTTTTTCCCAAAACTTGAAAGACATTTCCATGAAAGCCTCAGAAGTTACAGACTGCAAGAAATGTTTTCTCTGTTGTGGAAGGGAGAGATGGAGAGGATCACGATCGCAATTACTTTCGGGTTCTACCGTTTTCCCTGGGAACGGTGAGGAGACTTCCTCATGTGCTGCAGCCCTAGGCTCTAGGGAGGGCTCTTGCAGCCAGGGTCCCTTCTCTAGGGACTCATAGAGATGATGCGCCAAGGCTGTGTTTTGGACGTCAAGCAGATTAAAAGGTCTTCAGCCAGAAACTGGGAGAGACATGAGAGAGGGAAATTCTGGCGGGAGACTGTGCACAGCAGAAGTGACTGATCAGTTCTGATTTTCTTTGCAGCAGCAGTGGCTCCCATTTCTCCTCCTATACCTGGTCACTACCATGTCCTCTACCGAGGGTGTGGAAAAACGCAGTTCTGCCGGCATGGGGAGACATACTGCCTATTTGGTGGCTACCGGCTCTACGGGGATGTTCCTTTGGCCAAGCCAGCAAATGTGGAAGCAGAGAAGCCAGTCACGAGACGTTCTCCCAAGGGAAAGCACGCTCCAAAAAGGTCGGTTTGCGACCTGCGTTTCTCCAGACCCACTGTCCGGCGATTGTAGCTTCGTGCCAGGAGGCGGACCCCTCAGAATCTTGCAGTTGAGCCATCCTGAAGAGAGTGCAACGGTTTAACTGCCTAAGCCAGCGAATGCCTCTTCCTGCAGTGACCCTGCCCCCCCAACTGCCCACTGCCACAGATTAGAACCTGCGTCATTTTGTCTGTGCCTTCCCCAGCCAGGAGCCTCCTTCTACACTAAATGGCCATAAGCCAGCAGCCTCAGATACTGAGGTTTGTATTGAGAGTCTGCCCTGAACATCCCAGGGCTGAAGCTGGCCTGGAAGAAAACCTGCCGTTCCTCTGCTCAATCCTCAGGGGCCCCTTTTTAAGCTGAAGAAAGAAAAGTCTACACTGTTCGAGCCAAGGAGGATGCAGGAGCAGAGACAGGGTGCAGAGAAGCCTTAGCAGTCTACCACATGTGCTCCTGCCCTGAGCCTTTGTCAGCAGCCACCACCACAAAGCAGGGGGTAGCTGGGATTTTTGAAACAGAAAGCAGCAATCTGTGGCTTCCCAAAGAGCCTCTTGCCTGGGGTGTCAGGAGGCAGGATAGAGAGACCCAGGAAGACCTGCTACCTGAAACAAGAACAGGATGGAGAATCAAGCAGCACGCACCCTTCCCTGAGGTTCACATGCTCCTTTATTGCCAGCCCTTTCTGTCCCCAGTGGGGTCCCTTACTGCTCAATAAAATGTTTTTGTGTAACAGATTTCTAGGGTCGCCAGTGCTCAGACTTAGGTCACTACCCCTGCGCTAGGCTCTCCTGCCACTCGGGAAAGGTTCCATAGGTGGAACAGCTCCAGGGGGTGCCAGGGATCAGAGCAAAAACTTGAGAGGCTGGGGATGATGGACTTTGGGCACAGTCCCTAAAGCATCTCAGTGGTTGAGCTTCTGTGAGAAAGCACATCCCCAGTGTGTGTGTGTGTGTGTGTGCTGGTGTGATGGGGTCCCTAGAGGAGGCAGCTGGGGGAGGGCCTGAGGCTGGAAATGGGGAATGGCATGCGGCCTCTGAGCATGCACAGGCACTTAGCCCTTGAGGTTTCTGGGAAAGCTAGAGCCACAAGGGCCACGAGATAAGGCAAGTGTAGCAGCAGAACCCAGGTGCCAGGTCTTCCTCAGAACCTATAGCTCTCCACGAGGCCGGGCCTTCCACACTGAGGTAGAAGGGATCCTGGCCAGAAGGTCAGCCAGCAGCTCTGGGAGGAAGGTTGCTGCGGTGGGGGCTCTGCTGCCATGGAAATGACTTCATTTCCTTCCACTCAAATAGCCTGTTGACTGGCTTCCTGCTCTGTTGAGTAAAAGGGTCGCTGACTTTTCCCAGAAGGTTGTTCAGTTCACATCCCAGAAGTCCCTCTATTCAGGCCCTGGGGAGGTGTAGTGACTCCTGAGGGCGCTCTTTCCTGAGGCTGGGTGACAGAAGTGGGGGAGGTTCCTGATAGTTCCCAGGTGCTGGTTCCCAGGTGCCCAGAGAATGGTCATGCAGGTTGGGGAGTCAAGTAGGTGGAGAGAGAAGGTCAGGGACAGAGGGCCCCTTCCTGAATCCAGAGCTCACAACGTTACCCCCCCATTTCCAGAAACTATCTCTTCCCCCACACCAGCCCCCATGGCCCAGTACCGGGAAACCGGGAGCCTAGAGCACTTGTGGCCACAGAGACACTCGCACGCAGCCCTCGGGGTGGGCGGGGCAGGCTGCAGGCAGATGGGGACGAGGTGTGCTCCCGGGAGGCCTCAGGCTGAAGGTGGCCCTCTGAGAGAAGCACCCCAGCTTGGACAGGAAGGTTAGAGATGGGGAGAGCAACCTAGGGCGCCCCCTCGGAGCAGTGAGAGTGGGAAGAGGGGCGGGGGCGGAGGGAACCCGCGATGGGAGGCGAGTGGGCTCTCAGCAGAGGCCAGCTTAGCCCGCGGGAGCTGCCTCTGAGCAGGGGGCGGGAGGGCAGTGCCGCCCTGTGGCTGCCGGGCTTCGCGGATCGCGGCTCTCCGCACACAGGTCGCAGGGTCCTGTGATGCTGTATCCCCTCCACCCCTACCCCTTCACGAGGCCGCGCCGCTGGGTAGCCTGAGTCCACGGGCAGAACCCCATCGTCCGCCCCTCTCAGACCCGCCTCTGCCCGCCTGCCTGGCCCTGCGCGGCTTGCGGCCCGGGGACCTCGAAGGTCCCCGCGCACTCAGCCAGCGGCCTCTGCTGTGTCTGCTGCTATGGCTGGTAACCCGTGCAGACCACACCGGGCACCTCCAGCACCCCAAGTCCGCGGGAGCGCACGAGGGCCTTGATGCGGGACTTCCCGCTTGTGGAGGGGTGGCTGCAGTGTGTGCGGGCTGCTGGGGGCCAGTGGGGGCCTAGCCTGGCCCTGGGCAGAGGAGGAGGTCCAGAGCATGCAGAGCTAGTGGGGAGGCTCCCTCACACCACCCCTGGATGTCCTGTCCATCATCTACAGATGCCCTTCCCCTTCTCTGTCATCCCCTCCCTGGTGGGAACCCCTCAGCCCAGGCCGCAGCTGCTCCTAGTATAGTCTGTGTGACAGTGTGAGGTGGGGAACCCCCAGGCTGGCCCAGGCCTGGCAATGTGTCCTGCCTGATCCCAAGACCTAAGGAGCCCACCCATTTGCCTTGACCTCCCTCCAGCCACAACGAGATGCCCCTGGTCCTGAGGCAGTTTTACCACAACGGGCTACAGGATGTTAATCTGCACAATTTCAGCCATGGCCAGACCAGCTTGGACAGGCTGAACGATGGCCTCGGGGGTGCCCAGGTACCAAAGGGACACACAAGGTGCCACCGTGGCTGCTGGGGAATGTGGGGCCCTTTGGGGGCCTCAGAGACCACAGGTTAGTCACATTGGAACTAAGTTACCATAGTGACCTAGGAATTGCCATGCCATGGATGCTGGGGGCTACAGGGGTCACAGTGAGCCAACCTGACGGGCATCCAAGTACCACAGAAAAAGCAACACCTTACACGTGACTTCTGGGCACATTGAGTGCTGTGCCGGCTGAGGAGGCTATGAGAAGCCCAAGGAGTTCCAAAGCCCAAACTAAGCCTTGGCCTTCCGTCAGTTCTGGTCAGCCTACGTCCCATGCCAGACCCACGAACGGGATGCTGTGTGCCTCACCCTGGAGCAAATTCACCTCATCTGCCTTATGTGTGCCTCCTATTCAGGGCTGGAGCTTGTGACCTCAGTTAAAGATAGAAGGGGGACTTCCCTGGTAATCCAGAGGTTAAGACTCCACGCTTCCACTGCAGGGGGCTCGGGTTTGATCCCCTGGTGGGGGAACTTACAGCCCTCATGCTGCGCGGCACGGCCAAAAAAACAAACAAAAAAAGGTAAACAGACTGGTGGTGGTAGGTGTGAGGGACTTCAGTAAGCTACCCCTGCCTCTGAAAATGATCATCTGACCTACCTGCCCCCAGCTCTCAACAATAGCCGGAAGTGGGCTTGCTCACTGGTGTGGAGGACGGCCACTCACTGGACAGTAGCCTCTCCATCTTGCACACCTTCTATGCGCTGGGTGTGCACTACGTGACACTCACCCAAACCTGCAACACGCTCTGGTGAGCACGGTGCAGATGGTGAGGGCCCAGTGAGGCAGGGATCTGCCCAAGATCACGCTGGGGCCCAAAGCAAGTTTACCCCTGGGATCCGGCCCTGAACCTGGGGTGGGGAATGGAGGTTTGCAGAACAAAACTGAATCACCAGAAGGGCCCTGCTACTGCCAGGCACAGCCCAGTTTGGGTCCCTCCTCTTGCACCAGGGAGTTGCAGGTGTAGACAGTTCAACAGAACCTATTTCTAGGCTCTTGTAGCCAAGTCACAGCCCCCAGTCAGACTGCCTCCTGGGCATCCTGCAGGATGCAGAGCTCAGCAAAAGGTATCCACCCCTTTTACAGCAATGTCAGTCGGCTGACATGCTTTGGCTAGGTAAGGACCCGGGTTTCATACCCTGCCCCACATGAATGTACAGCCCCGCCTGTTCCCTACAGATAAATGCACACAAGGTAAATGCAGCCCTGATGCCCTCTCCCCATCCTGTCCCTGCAGAAGGTAGTGGCAGAAATGAACCGCCTGGGCATGATGGTGAACTTGTCCCATGTCTTGGATGCTGTGGCACGGCGAGCTCTAGAAGTGTCACAGGCACCTGTCATCTTCTCCAACTCAGCTGCCCGGGGTATGTGCAAGAACACTCGGAATGTTCCTGATGATATCCGGCAGCTTCTGGTGAGAGACTGCCCTGGCCCTCAAACCTAAAGCGAGAAATTCAAACCAGGAGCCCTTGAACCTGAGCCTCTTCTCCCTCAGTTTCCTCAAATTCCAGGTTAAATATCTTCTGCCCCCAAAACCCACGGTCCACAGCCCCTGAACCCTTGAGCCCTAGGTGGGGGTCTAGGTGGTAAGATACTCCTCCAAACCCGGAAACCCAGGGCCAAGACACCACCCAGACCAGGGCTGCGGCTCCTCCATTCACACGAATCCAAAGAGGAGAAGACTCTGACCTCAAAGCCAGGGCTGAACACCTTCCTCACAGGGGCTGAGAGAGTGATCAGGCAGGTGGCTGTGCTGGGGGCCAAGCTGACGGTCCACCGGTTTGCCCCTGCAGAAGAGGAACGGTGGCATTGTGATGCTGTCCTTTTCCGTGTGGGTGCTGCAGTGCAACCCGTTAGCCAACGTGTCTACTGTGGCAGGTGAGCCTCACCCTGGGCTCTCTGAAAACTCTGATTTGGAGCTGAAGCTGGGTCCAAATTTGGAGAGGACTTCAGAAGAGCCCCAGTGGTTTGACCCACTTGTTGGCAATAGGTACAGGTCCCAAAAACCCAATAATGGACAGTACACAGCACCTTGGTGCCATGTAGAACTGGAGCCACAGAATCAAAACTGCGATACTGATGGGTATCAGGGAGACTGTCAGACACTGCTTTATGTCAGAAACAGAAAGAAAATATCCACTATCAGAACTGTTGTTTTACTTTTTTTCCCATCTTTCTGACAAAATTCGTGAAGTTGTGAGTACCACAGGCATCATTACACTTCTGTTCAAGATGTAATCTCTGGCTCACAATCATTGTTTAGATTCTGTATACTGCAGTGTACATGAAGGTCTGTATTAGTCTGGTTGGGCTGTTATAGTGAAACACTATAGACTGAATGACTTAAACAGAAGAAATTTATTTTCTCACAGTTCTGGAGGGTGGAAGTCCAAGGTTAAGGTATTGAATACCATAAGAATTGGTTTGTGGTGAGAACAATCTTCCTGGCTTGCTGATGGCTGTCTTCTTGTGGTGTCCTCACACGGCCTTTCCTCTATGAGCAGAGGGAGAGAGATCTCTGGAATCTATTCCTCTTCTTATAAGGACACCATCAGTCCCTGTCAGATTATTACCCCACCCTTATGACTTCATTTAACTTCAGTTACCTCCCTGAAGGACCTATCTCCTATCTTCTACAGTAAAATTGAGAGGGGCTTCAACATACATTTTTTGTGGGGACACAATTCAGTCCATAACAACATCTTAAGATAGCTTTCTCTGATTTTCAGTCTCTCACTAATACCTTCCTCTTTGTCTAGGAATTATTCAGGTTTCCTTAATTAATTCTTTTTAAAATTTTCTTACATTATCCCTTCCCTTTAAATGCTCTCTTCACTTGTTAACTGGCATTTCTTGGAAATGAAGGCACCTTTCCTCACAATGTATTGATTACTCTCCCCACTGTAACACAGCGTCTTCTCCCATGACTTTCCTGAAATGGTTCCATTCTTTTCATAAAAGTTTAGTCATCAAATCACATGGTTTATTTTCAGTTCCCATAGGATTTTCCCTTTGGGAAACAACTGACTCCTTTAAATGGTGCTTCTTTTAAAACTACCTTCCTTTATGTTTCATAGCAACCTTATGATTTCTGTTGGCATACCACCTAGCTTCTTTCTGATCATTCTTTTTATTTTTTTTTCAGTTGTTTCTCTACTCACTCCTTAGCGCTAGATACTACATACAGTTGGTTTTCTTCTCATCTCTTAATATACTCTCTCTCTTACTCCAGCAGCTTTGTTTACCATTTAATATATTATCTGCCAGGCACCTTCCATATGTTACCAACATCTCTCCCTCTGTCTTTGTCATTTCAGCCTTCGCTATGCTCTCTGAGCTCTCACAGGGAGATCTGTTTAACACAGGAATCTCAGTGGAAAATACTAGTAAGTTATTTCTCTACTAAGTAAAGCCCTTACAGATCACATGGTCCTGATCCATATTGCAGCCATGTCATCTGGACTATGTGACCTCCAATGTCACTAGCAGAGGACTAGACCAGAGGGACATTGGCTCCTAATGACCTCAGCTCAGAAGTGATACACTTTATTCTGCTTCTTTGCCACTGGCCACAACTAATCAAAGGAAAAGAGTTTAACTACAAAGGAGGATGAAAAATGTGAATAAGCACATAGGATATTTGATGAGCACTATCTCAAGGTGACATCACCTCCCATCAAACTTTTATTTCACAGAGAAAACACAGACTATAAAGCAAAAACACCCCTAAATAACTTTTTCTCTTTACATACAAGGATAGCTTTTCTACATAGTTTATAAATACCTATTCTCACTTCCTCAGTATCTTCCATTCATTTTCCCATCTCATTGGTATTGTTAAGGTTTTCCTCTTTAGCAATTTTATGTTGGCCCCCTCCCATTAAAAAGCTGCCCCCTTCCCATTAAAATTACTCTTGCTTGATGCCAAGTAATTTTCTAGCTACCTTTTCTCTCTTCCTAATTTCACAGTACAGTTTATCAAAAATTGTATTTATTCTCACTGTCTGTATTTTCTTATCTTTATGTACCTCGTGACTCACACAATTTTGCTCTTTTCTTCTTACTTATCTGCACTGGAATTGCATTCACGGACATTTAATTTGTGATTAAATTGAATGAATATTGTTTGGTCATTATGTCACCTTTCAGCAATATTTGATTTTGTTGATCAAGTTTGTCATCTCAGAAAAATCTTTCACCTTAACAACAGTAGCATCTTAATCTGCTACTTCTTCCTCCTGCCTCTGGACATCCTTATCTCTTTCACTGGGCACTCTCACTTTGCCCTCTCCCAAGAGATGTGTATTTCTCAGAAGCTCTCTTCTGCCCTTGATAGATGGTCTCATCTACTCTTGTGATTCCAGCCACCATATATATCACAGATCTTGACCTAAAACTTACATATCTCTCTCCTGAGTCTCTTACAAACCTAACTAATTGCCATGTGAAAAACTCTGCTCAAATATAACATGGACACTTAAAATTAATTATGTGATATTACTGAACGATTAATTTTACCTTCAATACTTACTTCCACTATTCATCTCTCTACATCATTTATACCACCACTATTTGTACAGTTGCCCAAGTTGGATACTGAGGAAACACTGAAGACTCTGGACTCTGACAACCCTCAGAATGGGAGAAAATATTTGCAAACGAAGCAACTGACAAGGGATTAATCTCCAAAATATATAAACATAAATAAATTTGTAAAATATATAAGCAACTCATGCAGATCAATATCAAAAAATCACAACCCAGTGAAAAAATGGACGGAAGACCTAAATAGACATTTCTCCAAAGATGGCCAACAAACACATGAAAAGATGCTCAACATCACTAATTATGAGAGAAATGCAAATCAAAACTACAAGGAGGTATCACCTCACACCGGTCAGAATGGTCATCATCAAAAAATCTACAAACAATAAATACTGGAGAGGATGTGGAGAAAACGGAACCCTCCTACACTGTTGGTGGGAATGTAAATTGGTACAGTCACTATGGAGAACAGTATGGAGGTTCCTTAAAAAACTAAACATAGAACTACCATGTGACTCAGCAATCCCACTTCTGGGCATATACCTGGAGAAAAGCATAATTCAAAAAGATGCTTGCACCCTAATATTCATTGCAGCACTATTTACACTAGCCAGGATATTGAAGCAACTTAAATGTCCATCAACAGAGAAATGAATAAAGAGAATGTGGTACATATATACAATGGAATATTACTCAGCCATAATAAGGAATGAAAGAGTGCCATTTGCAGAGACATGGATGGACTTAGAGACTGTCATACAGAGTGAAGTAAGTCAGAAAGAGAAAAACGAATATCGTATAATATCACTTATATGGGGAATCTAGAAAAATGGTACCGATGAACTTATTCGCAAAGCAGAAATAGAGACACAGATGTAGAGAACAAACACATGGATACCAAGCGGGGGGGAAGGGGGGGATGAATTAGGAGATTTGGATTGACATATACACCACTAGGTATAAAATAGATAACTAATGAGAAACTATGGTATAGCACAGGGAACTCTACTCAATGCTCTCTGGTGACCTAAATGGGTAGAAATATAAAAAAGAGGGAATGTATGTATAGGTATAACTTTGCTGTACAGCAGAAACTAATACAACATTGTAAAGCAACTATACTTTAATAAAAATTAATTTAAAAAATAATAAAACTCTGGACTCTGTATAATCATCCCTCACCTTCACAATTAATTCAGTAACCAAGTGCTGTCTAACCTAAATTCCTACTGTCTCTCAATATTGTATACTTTTATGCAAGCCTCTTGCCACTACTTGGTTCTGAGCTACATTTTCTCTTATTTATGGAACATAAACAGTCTCTTAACTTTTAACAGAATAAATCTTTTAACAGAATAAATATTCACTGAGCACCTACAACACTGGTAAATAAGGACATTGTTCACATGCAGTTTACAATGTAGTGGGGGAAATGAACTCTAAGATATAACTATACCTCTCACAGGTAACTGGACAGCCAAGTTTTATAAGAACACATAGAAAGGGAATTTAATCTCTAACGGAAGTCATGAAAAGCTAGAGATTCAATGTTTATTCTGAAACTTATATGATGAGAGTGCATTAACCAAGGATTGAATGAGTAAAGAATGGTACAAATTGATGACATAACCTGGAGAAAGTTCAGCATTAAGAGAAGTCTAACCCTGAAATCTATTGAGTATTGCTGAAAATTTATGGAAGAAGGAGATGCTAAGTAAGGATAGAGAAACCAGAAAAGGGTGGACTAGTAGGCAAGAGCACAGTGCTTGAAGGCTTTTCCCCAAAATTAAAGAGAAGCTATCAAAGAGCTCTAAGCCGTTGAATGAAATTTAGGTTGCAATGCAGAGAATAAACAAGACAGAAATAATACTGGAGTCAGGGAAAAAGTGAACTTGGATGTTACATCCGAGTAAGAAATGTAAAAGATATGACAATGGACATAGAGAACAATGGACATATATGTGTGTGTGTGTTTGTTTATTTATATTTATACATATACATATTTATATATATATAGTATAATTATGACAACACTTAGGGATTGTTCCAATCAGAGTTTAAGGGAAGAGTAAAGAATGACTCTCAGTTTCTTGCTTGGTTTAATTGGGGTTAAAACAGTTTGCAATAAAAAAAAATTAGCTTAAGTCATTCAATCATTTTAAGTGCATTCTGAATCCTATACAAATAAGTTTGAGAAATTTAAGAAAATTGTGTTTCCTTAAGTTTTGCATAGCTTTTGTTATGCCATGTGAATTCCCTTCTTTTTCATATGATTAAAGAAAAGTTATGAAAAAACTAAGAGAAATGAGAGAAAATAAGATCTTATGAAAAAGTATGAATAATCTTTATCTGTTTTTGTGCTTACTGTAATTTCTTTTTGTTTATCTCTCTATATACATATTCTGAGATATCTTTTCAGACCTGCTGAATCAATCTGTGAGGATTAAGTTTAACTAATCACTCAGACGAACCTAAAATTGGTTCATCTACAGGAATAACCAACATAAGAGAGCAGTCATGGTAGTCTCAAAATTAGAGAAGACTTCCCAATTATTCTCATTATGTCAAAGAGAGAATATGAGCAAGTACTTCAAGTATCCGAACTTCCTATGATTAGATTCTGCAAAAGCATTTTAAATAGAAAAAATACATAGAAGAAAGGTTAAGGCAAAACTTCCCTAGGATAAAATGGATCCCATATTTTCACCAGATGCCTTTACTTAGGAAAAAGAAATGTTAAAGAATTGTAACACTATCCAACCTGGTAAACAAAATACAGAAATTTTCACCACTAAGCCTGAGCTCAGTACAACTCTGATTTACTGTTTTTTCAAGCTTTACACAGAAGTCTATAATTTAAAAATATTTATAAGTAACCCATTTTGTAGGAAAACACCTATCTTTCATCATAAGAATTATGACACTTTATACTTTTATTCCAGCCTAACTTTTATACTTTATTTTCTACCATTTGGCAACTTATACCCTATGCTCTAGTCAAAAAAAATCTCATTTACAATCACTTGAATATACTGTATTGGTTCTCAAGTCCAGGATGTTCCTTCACCTGGTATGCCCCTGACCTTCTTTCCATGTGGAAAATTCCTACTGACATTCAAAACCTAATTCCAAGACCCCCTCATTGTTGGCATCCTCTTCAATATCCCCTAGCACGATTATTGACTCCAAGTTCTGTTTTACAAAGTTACATTTTTATGATTTATTTAGTAGTCCATCCCTATTCGATTGTAATGAGTTGTTTATGCATCTCTCACACTCTCTTTTGAGTTCCTCTGGCCTTTATTTTTTCTTTTATCTCTTACCCATAAGCCCAGTGCTTGCCCGATAGTACGTGCTCAACGTGTTGGCTGAACGAAAAAAGACACCTTTTAGCTCTAATCATTTGTGAAATTTCATTTAAAATGACATCAGATTACCCTTTCTTTCCTAACTTAATTTCCAGTACTATAGAATGTACACTGAGAATCCTGTCAGTGGCCTAGAGAAACAGTGTTCTCAGTGGACTTCATGCATATTGTCAGCCCCCTTATAACTTTCTCTGGCATACAACTGCCAGACATGTTCTAAAAAAAAAAAAAAAAGATGTACCAACCCCTCACCTATTGGAAAACTTCCAGAAGCTCTCCATTCCTTATTGTATCTTTTCTAGTTGATTTTTCAAATACCTCTGTCTTACTTAATCTATTCAGAACTGCCTTTTCTACTTTTGGCTTTCATTTTCAATTTCACTCATATCATTATCTGCACTTACCCATAGAACCTAAGCATATTTCAGTTTCTTATGCAAGTTTCCTCACTAGAGGTCAAAGGGGCAAGGACTATTGTGACAAAATATTAAATAAATAGACAATAGGACTTTGTTCTATTGGTCTGGGAAAATTACAACCTGAAACAAAATAATTCTGGGAACTGAAGGGATCAGACCAGTCAGCTTTGTTTACTTCAGACTCAAATCAATGTCTTGTCTTAACCTGAGCTCTGGTTACATTTAGAAAAAAGTACTGTAAATACAGTGAATGAGCAAGGCCACTATCTGAGACGTGTCTGGGTCCTTAGTATAGTAACTGGGGGAATGGTAAGCATTGGTCAATGTTTGCTGATTGGTGACTCAATAGATCTGGTTAAGCCTCACCATCAGAATTCCAGATTTTTAAACTAGCTTCTCAGTCTTTTCATCCCAAAGAAGAAACTAAAGAAAACCAGATGACAAGAATTTCAAATTGTAAAATATCCTGGTTGTCAAATTTAAATAGGGATATCCTGTGCAATGGAGAGGCTGGCTGGTGCCAATTTCACATTTTGTTCTCTAGTGTCTGGGCGAAGCCTGCTCCGCCAGTGAGCTGACAGGTCGAGAGCACTCCAGCTTCCACAGACACCTGAGAACCTTCTATTTTTCATGGTGTTCCTGCCTTACCTAAGGGAAGGACTATATTCACAATGAAAAGAGTTATGATTAATCACCAGTAGAGAGATTCTTCCACTTTCTGGGTGCCCACGTTAAGAGTCTGGTATAGTTAACACTCCCTCTAACATAGATCATGTATTGAAATGAGAAAACTATCACCTAATATGGCCAGAGAGATTAAGGAAGTTGACCCAGCTGACCCCAGGAGACACCTCTAATTCAAAACCTAAACCATTAACATAGTGATTGTGATCAAGGAGACTTACAGCACATAAGAGATTCAAAAAGCATATTAATCCACCTTCAGCAACACTGCCAATTTAAAAGAATGATTAACCTTCTTCTCTCCCACTTGATTCAACCTGGCTATGTATTATACCACTCTAAATGCCAGCAGACTCTATGCTTATGGCTTCCATTAGGTAACACTTAGTATACACGAAAATTTTCTTCAAGAAGTAATTACTTTTGAAACCATAAACATTTCAGTTGAGAAAAGAGAAAAAGAGGTGCAAGTAAACGGAACTAGGAAAAAATAAGAAAATACCCTCAAATATAAACATGTTGATTCAAAAAATAATTGAAAGGGGACTTAAACGATACTAGGTGAGCATTTATTCTGTTTCTGCTTTAAATAAGGCATTCTGTTCTATTTGTTAGGTGTTGTACTTGTTTATTATCTGATGTCTGTTTAAAAACCTCTTGAAAGAGATGTGTTCATTCTGGTATCCTGAGCACCTATCTGGATGAACAGCACAAGCAATGGGAAGCCATGGGGCATAATGGACCTTGCAAAGGCTCTGGAATCCATCTCTTACGGCCTTTGAGACTCAGGCTCCTCCTCTATGTAGTGTTCCTAAGACTTAGTGGAGATAGAACACTAGGGACACAGAAGGTCAAAGTAGGTATTTACTACTACTTTTCAAATATCT